>NC_091213.1:31706365-31727932 GCF_040958095.1 Procambarus clarkii | reverse complement strand
GGGTGCCGCTCCTGCACCAGGTGTTCCTCCCCAGGATGACAGGTTGAGACTGATGTTGCCTGGCTCACCCACACACAGTGGTCCCCTGACTCACACACAGCCTCGTCGCATGGGTAAAGGATTGTTAAGTTTCAGCAGACCAGGACTGCTGCCGATTCTGCTCCACACAGCTTCCGACGTGCGCAGCCCACAGGAATGTTCAACACTCTTCCCAGTGCTGCATCAGTAAGTTACTCAGGTCACTGTTGGCACGGAGCCCTTGGTGTTGTCCTCACGCCAGCAAAGCTCTGCCACAGTACTCCTCCGGGAGTCGACAAATCTCCCTCTTCGTTGGTATACGTCTGCTGCCTGAATTATACCCCCTCTTGAGGACTGTATGTTTCCCTGACAGGCTAGCTCTCCAGCGAAATTCTTCTCAGCTCGACTACCTGGTAGCAAGTGATCTTAGTTCTCCCGCCTCCTGCAGGGGCGCCTGCTGTCATGCCTACCTCACGTCCGGGGCGTGAAACCATTGGTACTCCTGCCCAAGCCCACGCCGCTAACCAATCTTGCCATGGTTGGCGCCATACCCAGAGTGCACCGGGGGCCTCGCTCTCGTGCCCCCTGCCGTGGCTCGCACCTCCATCTTAACATAGCGGAGGCGCCTGAAGCCTCATTTCAAAATAAACTAAAAATCGCAATTTCTCCCAAATGGAACATTATGCTTCCTCTCAAGTGTATAAAATCAACTAAAGCTTCTAATACATATGTACAGACAGGGAGTTATGACTCTTGTATGCAGGAATAGGGGAATACATGCTGAACTCCGTAACACTCTATATCGAACACGTTTTAACTTTTGAGGTTGTGAGTTTAGGCACGTAGTTCCATTACGAAACCGGAAAAAACCTAATGAGAGCAATTACCTTGTTAATAGGGGAGTCCGGGGCGAAAATATTAACTTGCTAAATACAAAACCACCACATAAACAATGAATTACAAAGCTAAAGTAATTCTTGCTTGCAATTTTCAATGTTCAAAACGTAATTGGGCTCATAATAGCTTTTATTATCCTTTTACAACGGGAAGGAATTTCATTACACACGCACACAAAATATACACGTATACGTGCAGCATTTCCCCCAGCTTAGTGTTGGGTGTGCAGCTGCACGGAGCCTCACTGAACTCCGGCCGGCACAAGTCCACCGGATCTGATGACTTTCACATATTACGGAAGATATATATTTTTGCCAATGCGAAGTTCACGCATATTAATCATACAATATAAAGTGGGCCATAAATTGTTGTGACGTGCGTGGTGTTGTTTATCAGACGAAGGTAAGCACGCTTTAGAAGCCTGGTTAATGGGGCCGGGGTTATTGGGGGCGGGTAAGGAAATATCAGGGGGAAAACGCCAAGCCATTACGACTGTATAGCACTGGGAAGAGGTCAGGATAAAGATTTGGGATGGGACGGGGGAAGCAATGGTGCCCAACACTTAATGGACGGTCGGGAATTGAATACCGACCTACATGAATCACGACCGTCGCTCGCCCCCCAGAGCATGCGTTGTCGACGCATGCTCTGGGGGCCTCTTTGTGGGGCCGACGAGGGAATGCACGCTCTGGGGCCCTGGTTTGTGGGGTTCGGAGAGTAAGCATTCTCTTGAGGGCTGGGGTTGTGAAGGTGAGGGAGGGGACACACACGGGTCAGGTGCAGCAGGTGGGGTTGGAGACGCATGCTCTGGGGGTCTGATCCCGGGGTAAGGGAAGCACCCTCGGGGGGGGGGGGCGAGTGTGACAGGGAGTAAGCAGGGTCTGAGGCCAGGGGGTGACAGGGAGTAAGCAGGGTCTGAGGCCAGGGGGGGTGACAGGGAGTAAGCAGGGTCTGAGGCCAGGGGGGGTGACAGGGAGTAAGCAGGGTCTGAGGCCAGGGGGTGACAGGGAGTAAGCAGGGTCTGAGGCCAGGGGGGGTGACAGGGAGTAAGCAGGGTCTGAGGCCAGGAGGTGACAGGGAGTAAGCAGGGTCTGAGGCCACGAGGTGACAGGGAGTAAGCAGAGTCTGAGGCCAGGGGGGTGACAGGGAGTAAGCAGAGTCTGTGGCCAGGGGGGTGACAGGGAGTAAGCAGAGTCTGAGGCCAGGGGGGTGACAGGGAGTAAGCAGAGTCTGAGGCCAGGGGGTGACAGGGAGTAAGCAGAGTCTGAGGCCAGGGGGGTGACAGGGAGTAAGCAGAGTCTGAGGCCAGGGGGGGAAAGGGAGTAAGCAGAGTCTGAGGCCAGGGGGGGTGACAGGGAGTAAGCAGAGTCTGAGGCCAGGGGGTGACAGGGAGTAAGCAGAGTCTGAGGCCAGGGGGGGTGACAGGGAGTAAGTAGGGTCTGAGGCCAGGGGGTGACAGGGAGTAAGCAGAGTCTGAGGCCAGGGGGGGTGACAGGGAGTAAGCAGAGTCTGAGGCCAGGGGGTGACAGGGAGTAAGCAGAGTCTGAGGCCAGGGGGTGACAGGGAGTAATCAGAGTCTGAGGCCAAGGGGTGACAGGGAGTAAGCAGAGTCTGAGGCCAGGGGGTGACAGGGAGTAATCAGAGTCTGAGGCCAGGGGGTGACAGGGAGTAAGCAGAGTCTGAGGCCAGGGGGGTGACAGGGAGTAAGCAGAGTCTGAGGCCAGGGGGGGTGACAGACCAGTCTGTCGTCATAAATATTGGACACATTCTCGTTAATCTCGCCACACTCTTTGTTTATGAGGGGAAAACACGACGCGCACCTTCCTGTGCTCGCATCCCACGTGCTGTTAATGCCTCGCCCACGTGCTGTTAATGCCTCGCCCACGTGCTGTAAATGCCTCGCCCACGTGCTGTTAATGCCTCGCCCACATGCTGATAATGCCTCGCCCACGTGCTGTTAATGCCTCGCCCACGTGCTGTAAATGCCTCGCCCACGTGCTGTTAATGCCTCGCCCACGTGCTGTAAATGCCTCGCCCACGTGATGTAAATGCCTCGCCCACGTGCTGTAAATGCCTCGCCCACGTACTGTAAATGCCTCGCCCATGTACTGTAAATGCCTCGCCCACGTACTGTAAATGCCTCGCCCACGTACTGTTAATGCCTCGCTCATGTACTGTAAATGCCTCGCCCACGTACTGTAAATGCCTCGCCCACGTACTGTAAATGCCTCGCCCACGTACTGTTAATGCCTCGCCCACGTACTGTTAATGCCTCGCCCACGTACTGTTAATGCCTCGCCCACGTACTGTAAATGCCTCGCCCACGTACTGTTAATGCCTCGCCCACGTACTGTTAATGCCTCGCCCACATACTGTAAATGCCTCGCCCACGTACTGTTAATGCCTCGCCCACGTACTGTTAATGCCTCGCCCACGTACTGTAAACACAAACAATTGCCAGCAGAACCTAGAAACCTAACTATAAACAAAATTATAATATATAATTATAATACCTTATTTCGAATACACAGAACGTTGACATCGACGGATGCGTTCCCGGGGTGAGGCACAGCCTGAAGACCCGTCCTGGGGCTGTGCTCGTCTGTGTTCCGACACACCTGTCCTGGGGCTGTGCTCGTCTGTGTTCCGACGCTCCCATCCTGGGGCTGTGCTCGTCTGTGTTCCGACACACCTGTCCTGGGGCTGTGCTCGTCTGTGTTCCGACACACCCGTCCTGGGGCTGTGCTCGTCTGTGTTCCGACACACCCGTCCTGGGGCTGTGCTCGTCTGTGTTCCGACACACCCGTCCTGGGGCTGTGCTCGTCTGTGTTCCGACACACCCGTCCTGGGGCTGTGCTCGTCTGTGTTCCGACACACCCGTCCTGGGGCTGTGCTCGTCTGTGTTCCGACACACCCGTCCTGGGGCTGTGCTCGTCTGTGTTCCGACACACCCGTCCTGGGGCTGTGCTCGTCTGTGTTCCGACACACCCGTCCTGGGGCTGTGCTCGTCTGTGTTCCGACACACCCGTCCTGGGGCTGGGCTCTCCGCCACACCCTCAAAGACACAGTCATCAATTTTAATACACAGTTCTGTATAATCAAAATTGGAACTCGAATATAAACTACATTATATTTATAAATTGTTCGTTTGGCCAAGATTTGGTTTGGTTGGGAGTTTGGTTTCTGTAGATCATTATTTGTATTTGTATTACGTGAGTGAAACATTTATAAGTGCTAATCAAACAGGTCAGTCTGTTCGAGAAAACACTTTTCGAAAAATGTTCGAACGTCATCAGCTGTGAGTCTTGCGTGAACCGTTCTTCATTCATCCACAAGGGGATTTGGCCGCATTATTAACGAGCATTTGGCCTTTGTTGGTGAGGAGGGGCTGCATATAGAGCAGCCCGTTCTCATCAACAAAGGCCAAATGCCTCTTAATCCACCTCACAACCGCCTGTCGGTGAATGTCCTCTCTATGAATGAATTCCAACTCTTCAGATGTCGGGCAGGTACCATGGATGCAGTACGCATAAAGTATCTTCAAGGCAATGGGACTAAATAGTAGTGGTGATCCAGATCTCTGTATTTACAAGACTTGAGTCTTTCCCTGTGTGTTCCAGCACCATCCAGATGCGCAACACTGAAGTCAACATTGGTGCTAGCCATGGCTGAAACACACGTATAGTCCCACACCAACTGTCTGCCGTTCTTCCAGAATTCCCGATCCCGACGGGCGACCGACAGGCTCATCAGAGTTGCAGGGCGTTAGGTAACGGGGCTCTCTCTCTGCTGCACAACCAGCCGTGGTAATGCTTCTCTTGACTATATCATTGACTTCACTGTGTATTGAGTCTCATCCTCCTGTGCTATGGCAGAGCAGGCCAAACCGGCCGGTCCTGTCGGCCACTGCCTCGCCGCAAACTCCCCTATATTCGGTGTGGATTGGAGCAGCAAGGCCGAGAGCCACTGCAGTTCGGAGGGCCTGCGACGTGAGTCGGTTAAGCAAATATGTTGATAGATGGATGCAAGTGATCTATCTCTTTTCTTAAAAATTAGTAACCCATTAACAACTCTCCAACTCTGGCACTCTGCCTGACTTTAATGATTTATTAAATATGCTATACAATGGCTCACAAAGCTCCTATTTGCATTCTTTCAGCACCCTGGACGACACTCTGTCCGGACCTGGGGATTTGTTTGGCTGAGTTTTTCTATTTGTTAAATAACGTGCTCGGTGTTGACTACTAAACAAGTCCACCGCCCGTCTTCCCACCAATAAAGACGACTTCGGCTGAAGGCATAATGATAAGTTCTTATGTTAATACAATCACCAAATATTTATTTAAAACATTACTCCTTTTATAGCCATTATCAGTAATCAGACCTGTTAGTTGTTAATGATGGTGACCCTTGTCTGTGGCTGCTGAGGCTCTGATAGTGACCACCGGTGATGGTGACCCTTGTCTGTGGCTGCTGAGGCCCTGATAGTGACCACCGGTGATGATGACCCTTGTCTGTGGTTGCTGGGGCCTGATAGTGACCACTGGTGATGGTGACCCTTGTCTGTGGCTGCTGAGACCCCTGATAGTGACCACCGGTGATGGTGACCCTTGTCTGTGGTTGCTGGGGTCCTGATAGTGACCACTGGTGATGGTGACCCTTGTCTGTGGCTGCTGAGGCCCCTGATAGTGACCACCGGTGATGGTGACCCTTGTCTGTGGTTGCTGGGGCCTGATAGTGACCACTGGTGATGGTGACCCTTGTCTGTGGTTGCTGAGGCCTTGATAGTGACCACTGGTGATGGTGACCCTTGTCTGTGGCTGCTGAGGCCAGTTAGCGACCACTGGTGATGGTGACCCTTGTCTGTGGTTGCTGAAGCCTGATAGTGACCACCGGTGATGGTGACCCTTGTCTGTGGCTGCTGAGGCCCTGATAGTGACCCTCCGGTGATGGTGACCCTTGTCTGTGGCTGCTGAGGCCCTGATAGTGACCACTGGTGATGGTGACCCTTGTCTGTGGCTGCTGAGGCCTGATAGTGACCACTGGTGATGGTGACCCTTGTCTGTGGCTGCTGAGGCCCTGATAGTGACCACCGGTGATGGTGACCCTTGTCTGTGGCTGCTGGGGTCCTGATAGTGACCACTGGTGATGGTGACCCTTGTCTGTGGCTGCTGGGGCCTGATAATGACCACTGGTGATGGTGACCCTTGTCTGTGGCTGCTGAGGCCCTGATAGTGACCCCCCGGTGATGGTGACCCTTGTCTGTGGCTGCTGAGGCCCCTGATAGTGACCACCGGTGATGGTGACCCTTGTCTGTGGTTGCTGGGGTCCTGATAGTGACCACTGGTGATGGTGACCCTTGTCTGTGGCTGCTGAGGCCCCTGATTGTGACCACCGGTGATGGTGACCCTTGTCTGTGGTTGCTGGGGCCTGATAGTGACCACTGGTGATGGTGACCCTTGTCTGTGGTTGCTGAGGCCTTGATAGTGACCACTGGTGATGGTGACCCTTGTCTGTGGCTGCTGAGGCCAGTTAGCGACCACTGGTGATGGTGACCCTTGTCTGTGGTTGCTGAAGCCTGATAGTGACCACCGGTGATGGTGACCCTTGTCTGTGGCTGCTGAGGCCCTGATAGTGACCCTCCGGTGATGGTGACCCTTGTCTGTGGCTGCTGAGGCCCTGATAGTGACCACTGGTGATGGTGACCCTTGTCTGTGGCTGCTGAGGCCTGATAGTGACCACTGGTGATGGTGACCCTTGTCTGTGGCTGCTGAGGCCCTGATAGTGACCACCGGTGATGGTGACCCTTGTCTGTGGCTGCTGGGGTCCTGATAGTGACCACTGGTGATGGTGACCCTTGTCTGTGGCTGCTGGGGCCTGATAATGACCACTGGTGATGGTGACCCTTGTCTGTGGCTGCTGAGGCCCTGATAGTGACCTCCCGGTGATGGTGACCCTTGTCTGTGGCTGCTGAGGCCTGATAGTGACCACTGGTGATGGTGACCCTTGTCTGTGGCTGCTGAGGCCTGATAGTGACCACTGGTGATAGTGACCCGTGTATGTGGCTGCTGAGGCCCTGATAGTGACCACTGGTGATAGTGACCCGTGTATGTGACTGCTGAGGCCCTGATAGTGACCACTGGTGATAGTGACTCGTGTATGTGGCTGCTGAGGCCTGATAGTGGCCACTGGTGATGGAGACCCTTGTCTGTGGCTGGTGAGGCCCTGATAGTGACCACTGGTGATGGTGACCCTTGTCTGTGGCTGCTGAGGCCTGATAGTGACCACTGGTGATGGTGACCCTTGTCTGTGGTTGCTGAGGCCTGATAGTGACCACTGGTGATGGTGACCCTTGTCTGTGGCTGCTGAGGCCCTGATAGTGACCACTGGTGATAGTGACCGTTGTCTGTGCCTGCCTAAGCAAGCTATTGACCACATGTGTCCCAAAACCTGTCATAACTACCTGGCTCTACGAGGAATGTGTATTGACCAACGACGTCCATCAATGGTGACGTCGGGTCAAGTCCTTCAATACAATATTAACCGGATCAGTCAATACGTCGAGGCCGGCGGCAGGCGGAGGTGACGAGCCAGGGTTATGGGCGTGATGGTTATCTTCGTTAACTTTTATATTAAATTGTTATCATTGTGGGGGTAGAGGACGTGAACCAGGTGCCCTCGAGTGCCCTCGAGTGGACAAGCAGGCAGGCTGGCAGGACTGATAACTTTTGCTGGCAGGCAGGCAGGCAGGCCTAGCAAGACTTGTAGAGAGGGAGGAGGTGTAAGTTAGGCAAGGAAGCAAAGTAGACTTCATGAAGGCATAGACGAAGTTATGGAGAAGTACGGTATTATGCAGGCAACTGACAGGAAGTGACACATACTGACGGCAATAAGAACAATATATGCAGTCAGAGAGACAGAAAGAGCAGTTTCTCTACCCCGGTAGACATACAGGCAAGAGGAGGTTTGTGCAGACAAGCAAATGAGCAGGAAGAGTGATATATGCAGAGTGACAGGCGGGAAGAATGATGTATGGAGGGTGACAGGTGGGAAGAATGATGTATGCAGGGTGACAGGCGGGAAGAATGATGTACGCAGGGTGACAGGCGGGATGAATGATGTATGGAGGGTGACAGGCGGGAAGAATGATGTATGGAGGGTGACAGGTGGGAAGAATGATGTACGCAGGGTAACAGGCGGGAAGAATGATGTACGCAGGGTGACAGGCGGGAAAAAATGATGTACGCAGGGTGACAGGCGGGAAGAATGATGTATGGAGGGTGACAGGTGGGAAGAATGACGTATGCTGGGTGACAGGCGGGAAGAATGATGTATGCAGGGTGACAGGCGGGAAGAATGATGTATGGAGGGTGACAGGCGGGAAGAATGATGTACGCAGGGTAACAGGCGGGAAGAATGATGTACGCAGGGTGACAGGCGGGAAAAAATTATGTACGCAGGGTGACAGGCGGGAAGAATGATGTAAGGAGGGTGACAGGCGGGAAGAATGATGTACGCAGGGTAACAGGCGGGAAGAATGATGCATGGAGGGTGACAGGCGGGAAGAATGATGTACGCAGGGTGACAGGCGGGATGAATGATGTATGCAGGGTGACAGGCGGGAAGAATGATGTATGGAAGGTGACAGGCGGGATTATCAATGTATGCCAGCAGGGAGGAGAAAGAGTAAGTTCTACAGGCACACACATCATGTGTTGACAGACAGACAGAAAGGAGATCAATATGTGCCAACATGAAAAGTTACGTGTACTGACACACTGGTCAGTAGTTAAACATACTTCAAAGTTTAAATGCCCTCGCTGGGATTAGAACCTCCGCCCGCGGGAGTCAAAGCCGAGTGCTGTACCGCTGCACCATCACCTACTAAAGCATGGGAGAGTCTGTATGAACTCATTCATCCCCATGCCCGAGTGCATTCGGGTTAAGTGGTCAACTATTTCATCACAACCACATACGTACATACTTACACACATACATACTGCAAGAATGATCACTAAAACACGTGATTCGGTTAAGCGTTAAGTATCCACTAGGAAAATGAAGCTGAAACTCTGAACGTTTTCGTGTTTCACAACGTTATCAATGGAATGCAAACAGAGGATTGTTTGACTGATGAAGTTTAAGCCACCCAAAAGGTGCCACGGGCATGAATGTGGAAGATATTTTTTGGAGTGAATGTAATCTATGGTCGTGAAAGAATATACTCTCAGTTCGCATTTAAATCATCAGCCCTTACTATGTGGCTGCTATCGTGGGGGAGGATACTGCTTCACAGTATATATGAGGGACTCCAGCTGCTGGACACTTTTCATTACCAGAAGAGTGGCAGTGTTGATGGCTTGAGGGTGGATACTGCAAGATTCAGGGACTCTTAAAGCTCTTCTAAGGTCGTTGGTTGTTTAACATTCCAGGAGATAGTGACATAGTGGCTTTTCTGTGATTGTTTGGCAGAAGATGCATTCCCACTCTCCGGGTTCATTAATTTCCCAGTTGCATCTGTAATCTTGACGTAGTCTAAGTCCCCCTGGTTACATGTGTCCCTTTGGATGCATGTGTCCCCCTGGATACATGTGTTCCTCTGGATACATGTGTCCCCTTGGATACATGTGTGCAGGCCAGGGAGATACATGTTACTCCCTGGATTCATGTGTCCCCATAGATACATGTGTCCCTCTGGATACATGTGTCCCTTTGGAAACATATATCTCACTAGATACAAGTCTCCCCCTGGATACATGTGTGTCCCACTAGATACATGTGTCCCCCTTTATACTTGTGTCCCTCTGGGTACAAGTTTCCCATGAATACAATTGTCCCCCTTGATACATGTGTCCCTCTGGATACATGTGTCCCACTGGATTATGTTTCCCCTGGATACATGTGCACTTGGGATACATGTGTCCACTTTGATACATCTTTGCATTCTTCTTTGCCTTTTCTATTAAAAGATTGATTGATTGAATATAACTTTTCTATTAAAAGAAATGGCAAAACCGAGAAAAGAAAGCAAAATGCTTCATCCATCATGAATAATATAAATAAACATCATTGCAATTACAATTCATCCTCTTTGGAAATCCTTGGAGGAGTACAAGTGTTATATGCTTGTATGAATAACTTGCATATAATTACATACCTACACGTATCACATACTTGTAACAATATCATATCACAAGATAAAATCATTAAAAGTGAATCGTCGGACAAAAACAAAAATGTCCAAACTGGCAAACAAAAATCAAGGCAACAAAACTTCTATTCTGCAAAGTGGAAACAGCTTTTACCAAAGAATCATTGGATCACAAAGTTGATTGTGTTACATACACATCAACAAATTATGAAACATGGAGGAGTGTTAGACACTCACACATCACAGACAGCAGTACTGGATTCCTCAGGGAAGACGGTCAGTTAAATCAATCTTGAAAAATTGCATGATATACCAAATGTACGATGCAAGAACTTGCTCTTATCCAGGACCACCACCCCTACCAAAGGAACGAGTGGTCCATCTACATCCTTTCGAAATGTCATCAGTAGATTATACAGGAACCATATATTTAAAAGGAACTGCCGATAAACAACCTATCAAGGCATACATCTGTCTGTTCACCTGTGCCACCACCAGAGCAGTACATCTAGAGGTAACACCCGATATGACTGCTCAATCATTTATCCAGGCATTCCGCAGATTTGCAGCACACTGATCATGCCCTAAGCTGATGATTTCAGATAACGGAGCTAACTTGGTAGCTGGAGAAGCATGACTACGGGAAATCTGTTCCCATCCTGCAGTTACTTCCACACTGGAACAGCGTCACTGCTGATAGAAATTTATCCCTTCGAGAGCCCCATGACACGGAGGATTTTTATGAACGGTTAATAGGGACTGTCAAAAGATCCTTGAGAAAATCTTAACACCGTCAGAAAATCAATCTTCATGAACTTCAGTCAGTAATCACAGAAATAGAATCCAGAGTGAATAACCTGCCGTTGACATATTTGTCTGATGATCCTACTCAACATGAGCCATTAAGTCCTGTCCACGTAATGTATGGAAGACCTCTGACTCCAGTACCATCTCTAGTGGATGATGAGACCTAAGATCCCTCATATGTGGGTCAGAGCGAGTTGGTTCAGGGTTATAAGCATCTGTCCAGCATAATCCAAAAATGGAATGATGTTTGGACAAAAGAATATCTTACATCTCTACGAGAACATCACTATGGGACCAATGTCCCTCATAATAAATCCAATCTCCAACATTATGATATTGTCTTGGTAGACAGTGATGGCCCTAGGGCTGACTGGCCATTGGGTAAAGTTGTCTCAGTCCATCCAGATAGCCAGGATATTTTGAGAATAGTCAAAATCCTGTCTAAAGTAACAACTTCCCTAAAGACATTGGGCAAACTCATTCACATGGAATCTGTGAGTTAGCCACAGTAAGATCCTGGGAGACCCTCAGAACCTCTAACTCCACCTGACCCACACACTCCTAATAGGCACACTCGTCCACAACGGACAGCCGCACAAAAGTGTAAGCAAAATTTGCACTTGTATTATCAATCCGATGGAGAGTAAATGAACACATGTGGTTACTATTGTCCTTAATATTGGACTCTGTACCAGTTCTCTCCCTCTGGATGATGTGGGAAATTTTACCCACTATAACATTATTATCTAAGAAATGTATTATTTCTGTATCAAAATTATATCAGAATAACTACAGATTCATTATATCCTACATCTGGATCCTACATGACAATGCCACCTATGATCACGTATGCCATAGGGCCCAAGGTATCTACGTGACTTGGTGCATGATTTCTCAAGGATCTAGAAGCTTTGAGAAGAATATCTTAATTAAAAAACTGTTGGAACAATCAATCGATTTAGGGTAAGGATTAAATCAAATCCTTAATAAGAATCAATAGTACTAGCAAGTACTACATATAATCTATAAATCTTATATCTAATTATATTATAATCACATCATTATCTCAATCATAAGGCAGTAAAATAATCAATAAATATGCATTGAAGGCTACCTTCCTCAAAGAAGGGAGGAGCCAACTCAGGAGTGAAGCGACCTACGGGGCGCCCGAGGGAGAAAGCGTTTCTTTACAAACAGAGCGAACACGTGTGACGGTGCCTTTCGAACATTTTTTGGCATAGGACATCTTAGTAACATATCTTTATCACCAGTGATTACTCTCTAGAACTAGGGGAGTCCCTGGACTATAGCTACATGGAAAAATTCCAGTTACTTTATCTAAATAAGGGTGTAGAGTGGCTCGAAGTGACACCGCCTCCACAACACATATCTTATCCTACTGCAAATGCAATTAAAGGACATAATCAGTTAGCAACGCTACCAGAATATTAAACAGAAAAGCTGTGACATAAAATGTAGTACCTAAGCTCTTCAGAGATCCAATCTGGAAACTTGTCAGACAGTACTCTGCACTCAGAAACAAGTATATTTAATGTTATTTAGTGTATTGCTTGGCCAATTGCATGCTTGTATAACCTTGATACATCCAATAAGTCTGTTTGCCGTTACAGAGTGAGGCGACGCCTCATATTTCAGTGAATTTTTATTATTCTTTCAGTCACAAACTTTTCAATTTATGTAGACATTCATAAGGTACAACATCAGTCATTGAAAGTCAAGCTCAACTGAAACTCTTCATATAAATTGAATATATATATATATATATATATATATATATATATATATATATATATATATATATATATATATATATATATATATATATATATATATGTATATATATATATATATATATATATATATATATAAATATGTATATATATATATATATATATATATATTGTGACGGTGTTCCCCCCTTATATTTCTCCCACGCCTGCTGTAAGAGTCATGTCCACTTTAGCCGAGCGTTCTCTACGTCGCAGGCATCAGTTTGATATGTGTGGGAGAGTGTAGTGTTCTCGAGGTGGCGAGAAATTTGTAAAAGAAGAGTATTTTGGCCTGTGGTATAGGCCCTTTAGGGAGCCAATATGGCGCGGGCTCCTCCGTTTTGCCGCCAAAACTGTGTGACGTCAGTGTCACCAGATTGGTCACCAACAGCGATGTGGCACAGGGAGCCAATGAAAGCCTCCCTTGACAAGTATGACATCACGAAGGCAGGGGGGTCCGGTCATAGCGCCACGGCGGCGCCATCAGTCTGACACGACATGTCAAGGTGGACGGATGTGTGAAGGTTGATCCTGTCAATCTGACAGTAATACGCCACTCCCGTGGATCTTACACGTCACCCGTAGTCTGCAAGTACGCCAAGAGGTCTTCTTTCATTCCATGTGTGGACTGAAGAGGGAATTGACGGCATACTGAGCATCAAGTGCTCCAGGGTCGGGTGCTGTGCAGGTGAAGTCTAGGCAGTATTGTCTGGGACGTCTGATAGCTTCACAGTGACGACGTAGCGGCTGGGCCAATCCACCGGGAAGCAGTGAAAGAAGATACTAATTGGGAATCCGTACGACTGCAGCCGAGACGAAGGTTGGCAGCCGTAGTTGGGAGGAGAAGTTGACGGCCGGGAGACCGTCTCCAACCCTACAAGACGTGGAGGAGGAGCACGTACCTGCGGAGGACAGAACACGGAGACGACGCGTTTATTTTGGGACGTTGATTGGGTTCCTGGAGGACAGGACAGAGTGTGTGGGGGCGTTCCCTACACGAGGCGGGAGCCTGGACCAGGAGCTACAACTCAACTCTCACCGGAGGATAGGTGGAAGTAGGTGATTCTAATTTTCCTCCCAATTCCCCTTTAGTCACCTATATTATTTAGCCAGAGTATTTTGTATGTCGTGAGCAAGGCTCACCTATGTCACAGTAAGGCACAAGTGTGCAGAGTGGGGCTACATAGAGCACTCACGGTATCACTTATTATTATTGGTGTGTGCAGGCACCCGGAGTAATTGATGAATTTATTGTGTTGATAGTGTCTTTCTTGAGACTTTAATATGATCATTTAGTGAGAGAATATATATATATATATATATATATATATATATATATATATATATATATATATATATATATATATATATATATATATATATATGATTTATCTATATATATATATATATATGTCTATGCTAGTGTATTGAATAACCATTCATGTGTGCAGTGATCAATTGAATACTCGCCCACGAAAGGAATTACTGAGAACTCCAGTAATATATACTTGCATGCGTTATCATTAAATGAGGTGCAGTGTGTTATACCATGATAGTGAATTATTGTGTTCATTAACATAGAAATGTTTGATTGAGCTCAAGATCAGTGCAGCGAAGTATTTACGTTCTATTGCTATTGTCGCAGATATTGTGTTGTTTGAACATTTAGTGATCCTTGAGAATTTAAAGAAACAGGCATATTTCACCAACATACAAGTGCAGTAAGAGATCACGCAGTGGGGGGGGGGGAAGTCGCCCAGCTGATTTTGACATTGACGTGAGAGGAAGCATTGCCAGCTTGGCGAGTTCATGATTATATGTGGGAACGAGCGACTTATGCATGAAATAGCTGTGTACATGTTGATATACGGATGTGATGTCTTGAGCTTTAAGTAAAACACAAAATACCTTGGCGTTTGTATCATCCCCTCCATATTTCTTGTGGCTATATAATACATGAAAGGAAATAGTGATAGAAATAAATACCGGCCTGATATCAGACCTATTGAGTGTGCTCTCTTGCCACTGTTACCACAATTCAACGAAACCACTGACGTGTTACTGGACACAGGAAACACCAGTTGGCGACCTTGTGGTTAATAGTAGAGCCCTTGCCGGGGCGTGCACACAGCTGTAAAGAGAACAAGCTGTGTTCTCACTCATTCTCGATCAGAGGCCGGTTGGGATTGACTGGGATGCTCTCCTGGCATACAGTGGCGCCGCGAGGATAGAGTGAATCCCCGCAGGGCTACGGTGAGTGACCTTGTGTATACTGTTGCTCACCCTCTCGTGGTGAACCCCGACACTGGCGACCTTGCCAGGATCACGATCAAGATAAAGGTTACAGTTGTGGTACTTTGCAGTGGTATTAGGTATCAGGTACAGGTTATCACTCATAGCACAAGATGGAGGATGATAAAGTAACAAGGTTCATTGACACTAGAGATGAGCAGGTGCTGGAGGAGTGCACCAAGGCACAGTTACAATCGATAGCAGACCACTTTGGGATAAAGCTGAGATCTTTCAAAGTGGGAGAGAGAAGACTGGAGATCATGGCACAGCTCAGAGCACAAGATGAACCTTTGGGGGAGGAACGGCCACAAACACCTGCCAGTATGGGAGAACACCTGAGCATTGGTGGAAGCAGCAGAGGATCCAGCGGCAGCAGGCGCAGCGTTAAGCTGGAGATAATGAAGCTGCAGCTGGAAGCACAGCTGAAGCGAGAAGAACGCGAGGCACAGCTATGCAGGGAAGAACGAGAGGCGCCACTGAAGCGGGAAGAACAGGAGCGAGAGGCACAGCTGCGCAAAGAAGAGCGAGAGGCACAGCAGCGCAAAGAAGAGCGAGAAGCAGAGGCACAGCTGCGCAGAGAAGAGTGAGAGGCACAGCTGCGCAGAGAAGAGCGAGAGGCACAGCTGCGCAGAGAAGAGCGAGAGGCACAGCTGCGCAAGGAAGAACAAGAGCGAGAAGCACAGCTAAGACGAGAGGAGCGCGAGCTAGAAGCTAGGCTAAAACAGCAGGAGATAGAAGCTAACAAGGATGTGGAGCTGAAGCGAGCTGAGCTAGAGCTAGCTCCACCTGTTCCGCCACAGCAGGAAGACCGCCGAGTTAGGGAGCGAGATTTGCCGGTCTTTGTACCAAATGAAGCTGAAGGTTTCTTCGACCACTTCGAGAGGGTCGTCACCTTGAAGAAGTGGCCGAGGGCGGAGTGGGCAGAGCTGGTTCAGAGTAGGCTCACCGGTGAAGCTCGTGAAGCCTACAACATGCTCGACCTCAGGGAGTGCAACAACTACGATGCTGTAAAGAGAGCTGTGCTGCATTCTTTCAAGCTCACGCCGGAATGTTACAGGAAGAGGTTCAGGGAATGTATCCGTTCGCCAGGAAAATCTTATACGGAGACGGCGAAGGACATGGAGACGAAGTTCCTTTAGTGGCTAGAGTCTGAAGGAGCGAAGTCGGCTGAGGATGTCAAGAGGCTTATAGTCATGGAGAAGTTTATGTTCGTACTCTCTCCTGAGATCAGGGTTAGAGTAAAGGAGGCGGACATAAAGGACCTAAGGGCCGCAGCCGACAGAGCTGACATGCTGGAAGAAGCCTTGCGCCCACGCCGAGAGGGACAGCACCGACCGCCCGTATACCCCGGATAATGTAGAAATTATAGAAGGACGGACGGATGGAGGACAGGAGCGAGTTCTCCCAAGTCCCACCTCTCGAGTGGGGACAACAGAGGATCGAAGAGTGCAGTGGAGCCGGTAAAGAAGTCCCAAGCTGAGAGCTCAGGAGCTGTTGCTGCGACGAAGGAGTCGACGGATGGTGCGAGGAAGACACATGGAGCGACGGCCTCTGGAGGCGGTGCCAGGGCGAGCGGTGGTGGATGGTCTCCGACGGGGAAGCTTCGCTGCTTCAATTGTGGGGGATTTGGACACTTCTCACAGGACTGCAGGCGCCCTAAGCAGCGGGGGAACGTTGCTTTCGTGACGGTCGAGGACCAAATGGCCGAGAGGGTGCGGGATGAACCCGTACTGAGTGGGGAGAAAAGAGTTCACCCATTCGTGTGTGAGGGAACTGTAAGGATGGGGGACGCAGACCCCATTCCGGTGAGAATATTAAGAGACACTAGGCCAGATTTTACCCTGATGAGCGGAACCCTGTTCCCCGAGGGTTACGAGAGTACCAGTATGGGGGTTGCAAGTGTGACCACTGTGGGAGGCCCAGTGAGGATGCCCCTACACCAGGTGACTCTGAATTCTGATTATGGCTGCCAGACCCTAGTGGTGGGGGTCTGTGCATCAATGCCCAAGATGGAGGCACAAGTCATCTTGGGAAATGACGCATGTGGAGGATATGTCCTCCCGAGTCTCGTGAAGGGCGAGGAGTGCTTAGAGCACTCTAAGGAGACAGGAGGAGTGTTAGACGCCTGTGGGGACGAGAAAGGAATCGCCATGGTGGCGTTCCCGGTTTGTACTGTGATTCTGAGGCAGTGCGGCGGACACGGAGGGTGTGGATCTGATAGGGCTGACGAGGAGACGTCCGACAGTCTGGAAATCGATCGCCTCTTCATGGGACCCGAAGAACGAGTGGAGGGCGAAGGCAGCCCGGATTGTGAGTTACAGGTGACCCTCACCAGTTCCCTAGGGGTGGACCGCACTCGTCTTGGAGAGTTGCAGCAGATAGAGTTCCCCGAATTGATTCATGAGGCCAATGGAGGACGTGTGGGTCCTGAGAGGGCCACTCATTTTTACATATAGGATGGCATGCTGATGAGACAGTGGAGGCCGGTGAGGATGGAGGCCGCAGAAGAGTCTCTAGGTACGAGGCACCAGGTAGTGTTGCCGGCCCAGTGCAGAGTGGCAGTGTTGGATCTGTCGCACTCTGTGGACTCTGCAGGTCACCTGGGGGTGACCAAAACGTTGCGTAAGATCCGGGATCATTTCTACTGGCCAGGTATGGACGCCGATGTGAGGCGTTATTGTAAGACGTGCTTACCTTGCCAGAGGGCAGGGAAGAGCCAACCCGCGATACCGAAGGCCCCGTTGGTCGCTGTTCCTGCGTTTGGGCCTGCATTCGAGCGTCTATTGGTCGACGGGGTGGGACCGTTGCCACGGACGAAACGAGGAAATACCTACCTGATGACGATCATGTGTGCGTCCACCAGATTTCCAGAAGACGTCCCGATGCGGCGTTTGACGTCGAGAGGAGTAGCCGGGCAGCTACAAGGATTTTTCTCTTGGGTGGGGATGCCCAGAAAAATTCAGACGGACTGTGGAAGTATATTCCAGTCTAAGTGGTTCAGACAGACAGTGACAAGTTGGGGAGTGACTCAGATTCAGTCGTCGCCCTACCGACCGCAGTCGTAAGGGGCGATCGAAAGGTTTCACTCCACCTTGAAGACCGTTCTGAGAATGTTCTGCGCAGAACAGGAGACTGAGTGGGATGAGGCAGTATACCCCACGTTGCTTGCCATACGTAACGCGGTGGTAGAATCGTTAGGTTTCTCAACTTTCCAGCTGGTGTATGGACACGAGGTGCGAAGTCCTCTGTCCATGCTGAAGGAACAATGGACACCAGGAGTGACCGTGGGAATGGTCAATGAATACGTTCAAAAGTTCAAGGAGCGTCTCACTCTAGCAAAGGAACTAGCTGGGAAACATCTGAAGGAGGCGCAGCGTAAGATGTCGGAATGGTACGACAAGAGAGCTACGCCGAGGGAGTTCCAGGTTGGGTCTCAGGTGATGGTATTGCTGCCGGGTAAGAGTAGAGTGACCGAGTCGCGGTTTGAGGGACCGTACCAGGTGCTACGGCGGTTGGGTCCTGTAACGTATGAAATCGGTAAGCCGGATAGACCCCGCAAAAAACAGGTGTGTCATGTAGACCGCCTGAAGCCTTTCTTCCCTGAGGAAGGAGGATCCGCCAAGCAGGATGGAACGATGTCTCAAGACCCCCAACAGAAGATGATTTTGTGCATGCAAGTGGACCAGGAACTTCCAGAGGAGGAAAGAAAGTGGTCCAGGGCGGACGGCACCCGTCTCACCAATACGGAGAGTTTGGCGAAGATCGAGGACAAACTACAACACCTGGAAGGGCAACAGAGTGCGGACCTGACGAACCTACTAAGAAAGAATGCCCCTCTCTTTACCGACGTGCCCCGACGACACAAGAGTGTAACGCACGAGGTGGAGGTGAGGGACGCCAGGCCTGTCAAGCAGAGCGCGTATAGAGTAAGCTCGGAGAAGCGAGAGCTGATGAGGAAGGAGGTGGAGTATCTCCTTGAGAACGACCTTGCAGAGCCTAGCAACAGCGAGTGGAGTTCCCCATTCTTGTTAGTGAAGAAAAGCGATGGTACCTTCCGCTTTTGTACAGACTACAGAAAGGTGAACTCCATCACTGTGGCAGATTCTCACCCCATGTCAAGGGTGAGCGATTGCATCGACCAGGTGGGCAGTGCGAGGTACGTATCCAAGGTCGATCTGCTCAAGGGGTACTACCAGATCTCATTGATTCCCGCGGCCAGGAAAATATCAGATTTCGCAACACCGGACGGGCTGTACCAATACAAGGTGTTACCCTTCGGAATGAAAAACAGCGGTAGCTGTTTCCAGCGCATGATGAATGAGTTGCTAAGGGGGGCCGAAGGCTGCACAGTGTACATCGATGACATCGTCGTGTACGCCGACGATTGGAAGACACACCTGGAAAGACTCAAAGAATTGTTCAGGAGACTAGAGGAGGCTAATTTAACTGTAAACTTAGCCAAGAGCAAGTTTGGGAAGGCCCACTTAGAGTACCTTGGCTTCATCATCGGCCAAGGAGAAATAACCCCTGTAGATCACAAAGTGTCACCCATTAAGGAATACCCCGTGCCCAGAACGCGTAAAGAGTTGTTAAGGTATCTCGGGATGATAGGATACTATCGTGGGTTCTGCAGGAATTTTTCCACGGTAGCGCATCCCCTGACCGAGCTACTCTCCAAGAATGTGCGATGGAGATGGGGAGAGGCCTGCCAAGAGTCTTTTGAGAAGACCAAGAAACTGTTGACGGAGGCCCCGGTATTAATATCCCCAGATTTCTCAGCCAGATTCATCCTGTACGTGTACGCCAGCGACGTTGGGATAGGGGCCATGTTGGCTCAAGAGAGGAGTGAGATACATAGGCCAGTAGCTTTCTACTCTATGAAGTTTGTGAAACACCAGCGGGCCTATAGTACCGTTGAGAAAGAGGCATTGGCGCTAGTTATGGCCCTGAAGCACTTCGATGTGTACGTGGGAGGAGGGGCGAGACCTGTTCTTGTGTTCACAGATCATAACCCTCTAACCTTTTTGTACAAAATGAGGAACTCCAACCAACGTCTGACGAGGTGGGCGTTGCTACTGCAGGAGTACTGGCTGGACATCAGGCACATCAGGGGAAAGGACAACGTGGTTGCGGATGCCCTGTCCCGTATACACTAATCAGACATGACTCTTATTTTAAGGGAAGGGGTATGTGACGGTGTTCCCCCCCTTATATTTCTCCCACGCCTGCTGTAAGAGTCATGTCCACTTTACCCGAGCGTTCTCTACGTCGCAGGCATCAGTTTGATATATGTGGGAGAGTGTAGTGTTCTCGAGGTGGCAAGAAATTTGTAAAAGAAGAGTATTTTGGCCTGTGGTATAGGCCCTTTAGGGAGCCAATATGGCGCGGGCTCCTCTGTTTTGCCGCCAAAACTGTGTGACGTCAGTGGCACCAGATTGGTCACCGACAGCGATGTGGCACAGGGAGCCAATGAAAACCTCCCTTGGCAAGTATGATGTCACGAAGGCAGGGGGGTCCGGTCATAGCGCCACGGCGGTGCCATCAGTCTGACATGACACGTCAAGGTGGACGGATGTGTGAAGGTTGATCCTGTCAATCTGACAGTAATACGCCACTCCCGTGGATCTTACGCGTCACCCGTAGTCTGCAAGTACGCAAGAGGTCTTCTTTCATTCCATGTGTGGACCGAAGAGGGAATTGATGGCATACTGAGGATCAAGTGCTCCAGGACGGGTGCTGTGCAGGTGAAGTCTAGGCAGTATCGTCTGGGACGTCTGATAGCTTCACAGTGACGACGTAGCGGCTGGGCCAATCCACCGGGAAGCAGTGAAAGAAGATACTAACTGGGAATCCGTACGACTGTAGCCGAGACGAAGGTTGGCAGCCGTAGTTGGGAGGAGAAGTTGACGACCGGGAGACCGTCTCCAACCCTACAAGACATGGAGGAGGAGAACGTACCCGCTGAGGACAGAACACGGAGACGACGCGTTTATTTTGGGACGTTGATTGGGTTCCTGGAGGACACGACAGGGTGTGTGTGGGGGCGTTCCCTACACGAGGCGGGAGCCTGGACCAGGAGCTACAACTCAACTCTCACCGGAGGATAGGTGGAAGTAGGTGATTCTAGTTTCCCTCCCAATTCCCCTTTAGTCAGCTATATTATTTACCCAGAGTATTTTGTATGTCGTGAGCAAGGCTCACCTATGTCACAGTAAGGCACAAGTGTGCAGAGTGGGGCTATATAGAGCACTCATGGTGTGTATTATTATTAATGGTGTGTGCAGGCACCCGGAGTAATTGATGAATTTACTGTGTTGATAATGTCTTTCATGAGACTTTAATATGATCATTTAGTGAGAGAATATATATATATATATATATATTTATATATATATATATATATATATATATATATATATATATATATATATATATATATATATATATATATATATGTCGTACCTAGTAGCCAGAACGCACTTCTCAGCCTACTATGCAAGGCCCGATTTGCCTAATAAGCCAAGTTTTCATGAATTAATTGTTTTTCGACTACCTAACCTACCTAACCTAACCTAACCTAACTTTTTCAGCCACCTAACCTAACCAAACCTA
>NC_091213.1:31506365-31703865 GCF_040958095.1 Procambarus clarkii | reverse complement strand
TGAGATAGTGTGGGACCTCTAATGCTCTTTCATCGGTTCCTGTTATATGAGAAAACTCAGTGCCAAATGCTTAATGCACAGACTACCCTATTCCAGTAGCTGAAGTTTATAACTTTTTAGACACTCAACCCACCAGGAGACTCGAACACTGGCCAACAAGGTGGCAGTTGCATGCTGTATCCACTACACCATACTTCAAAGCCATAAGAGAGGTAGGAATTCTGGGGTATTTAACCAACCAGAACTCCAATCCTCTCCCAGGCAATGAGATAGTGTGGGACCTCTAATGCTCTTTCATCGGTTCCTGTTATATGGGAAAACCTCAGTGCCAAATGCTTAATGCACAGACTACCCTATTCCAGTATGGTGTAGTGGATACAGCATGCAACTGCCACCTTGTTGGCCAGTGTTCGAGTCTCCTGGTGGATTGAGTGTCTAAAATGTTATAAACTTCAGCTACTGGAATAGGGTAGTCTGTGCATATATATATATATATATATATATATATATATATATATATATATATATATATATATATATATATATATATATATATATATATATATATATATATATATATTTATATATATATATATATATATATATATATATATATATATATATATATATATATATATATATATATATATATTTATATATATTAAATATGACCGAAAAAGTAAGATTAATAATTCTAACACGAATTTTCTCTGTCTTTCGTCTATTTCTTTTCACTGTTGGTGGTAATTCAAAAATCAATTCTCCAAAATTCATTTTTTTTTCTAGTCTGACGCGACACTTGAGCGCGTTTCGTAAAACTTATTACATTTTCAAAGACTTTAGTTTACACATACACAACTGAATAGAACTTACACATCTCCGATTTGTTTATATCTACATTTGAGTGAGGTGGATGGGGTGAGGTGGCATTAATAGGGTATTAATTTCATCAACACAAGACAGAACACGAAACATTAGGTGGCATTAATAGGGTATTAATTTCATCAACACAAGACAGAACACGAAACAATGGGTATTGAATGGAAGTGATTGTAGAAAGCCTATTGGTCCATATTTCTTGATGCTTCTATATTGGAGCGGAGTCTTGAGGTGGGTAGAATATAGTTGTGCATTAATTGGCTGTTGATTGCTGGTGTTGACTTTTTAATATGTAGTGCCTCGCAAACGTCAAGCCGCCTGCTATCGCTGTATCTATCGATGATTGCTGTGTTGTTTACTAGGATTTCTCTGGCGATGGTTTGGTTGTGGGAAGAGATTATATGTTCCTTAATGGAGCCCTGTTGCTTATGCATCGTTAAACGCCTAGAAAGAGATGTCTTGCCTATATACTGGGTTTTTTTGAGCTTACAGTCCCCAAGAGTGCATCTGAAGGCATAGACGACGTTGGTCTCTTTTAAAGCATTCTGCTTTGTGTCTGGAGAGTTTCTCATGAGTAGGCTGGCCGTTTTTCTGGTTTTATAGTAAATCGTCAGTTGTATTCTCTGATTTTTGTCTGTAGGGATAACGTTTCTATTAACAATATATTTCAGGACCCTTTCCTCCGTTTTATGAGCTGTGGAAAAGAAGTTCCTGTAAAATAGTCTAATAGGGGGTATAAGTGTTGTGTTAGTTGTCTCTTCAGAGCATGCATAGCGTTTCACCTTCCTTCTTATGATGTCTTCGACGAAACCATTGGAGAAGCCGTTGTTGACTAGGACCTGCCTTACCCTACAGAGTTCTTCGTCGACTTGCTTCCATTCTGAGCTGTGGCTGAGAGCACGGTCGACATAAGCATTAACAACACTCCTCTTGTACCTGTCTGGGCAATCGCTGTTGGCATTTAGGCACATTCCTATGTTCGTTTCCTTAGTGTAGACTGCAGTGTGGAAACCTCCGCTCTTTTCCATGACTGTTACATCTAGAAAGGGCAGCTTCCCATCCTTTTCCATCTCGTAAGTGAAACGTAGCACGGAACTCTGCTCAAATGCCTCCTTCAGCTCCTGCAGATGTCTGACATCAGGTACCTGTGTAAAAATGTCGTTAACATACCTGGAGTATATGGCCGGTTTCAAGTTCATTTCGACTAAGACTTTTTGCTCGATGGTACCCATGTAGAAGTTTGCAAACAGGACACCTAGGGGGTAACCCATGGCGACCCCATCTACTTGCTTATACATGTGCCCATCCGGGCTCAAGAAGGGTGCCTCTTTAGTACAAGCTTGGAGTAGTTTCCTCAGAATGTTTTCTGGTGTGTCAAGAGGAGTGCAGGCCGGATCACGATACACTCTGTCGGCTATCATCCCGATTGTCTCGTCCACAGGTACGTTGGTAAACAGGGATTCTAGACCAACGAGGCTCTTATCCCTGTGGCCCGTGTGCCCCGCAGTAAGTCAACAAATTCCTTTGGAGACTTCAGGCTGAAGGCGCAAGGGACATAAGGAGTCAGCAGGCCGTTGAGTTGCTTCGCCAGTGTGTACGTGGGTGTGGGTATCTGGCTAATGATTGGCCGAAGTGGGTTTCCAGGCTTGTGTGTCTTGACATTTCCATATGCATATCCAGGTTTATATTCCCCAATAACCTTTGGCAGGTGGAGTCCGGATTTCTTGGCAATCACAGTTTCGATTAGTTTGTTGACCTTTGCTTTCAATTCGGCTGTAGTGTCCTTCGTTACCCTATGGAATTTAGTTTGGTCATAAAGAGACAACCAACACAACACCTATGCCCCTATTAGACTATTTTACAGGAACTTCTTTTCAACAGCTCATAAAACGGAGGAAAGGGTCCTGAAAGATATTGTTAATAGAAACGTTATCCCTACAGACAAAAATCAGAAGATACAACTGACGATTTACTATAAAACCAGAAAAACGGCCAGCCTACTCATGAGAAACTCACCAGTCACAAAGCAGAACGCTTTAAAAGAGACCAACGTCGTCTATGCCTTCAAATGCCCTCTTGGGGACTGTAAGGTCCAAAAAAACCAGTATATAGGCAAGACAACAACATCTCTTTCTAGGCGTTTAACGATGCATAAGCAACAGGGCTCCATTAAGGAACATATAATCTCTTCCCACAACCAAACCATCGCCAGAGAAATCCTAGTAAACAACACAGAAATCATCGATAGATACAGCGATAGCAGGCGGCTTGACGTCTGCGAGGCTTTACACATCAAGAAGTCAACACCAGCAATCAACAGCCAATTAATGCACAACTATATTCTACCCACCTCAAGACTCCGCTCCAATATAGAAGCATCAAGAAATATGGACCAATAGGCTTTCTACAAATCACTTCCATTCAATACCCATTGTTTCGTGTTCTGTCTTGTGTTTAGGAATTTAATACCCTATTAATACCACCTCACCCCATCCACCTCACTCAAATGTAGATACAAACAAATCGAAGATGTGTAAGTTCTATTCAGTTGTGTACGTGTAAGCTAAAGTCTTTGAAAATGTAATAAGTTTTACGAAATGCGTTCAAGTGTCGCGTCAGACTAGAAATAAATATGAATTTTGGAGAATTGATTTTTGAATTACCACCAACAGTGAAAAGAAACGTACGAAAGATCGAGAAAATTCGTGTTAGAATTATTAATCTTACTTTTTCGGTCATATTTAATAATATATGTCTACAGGAAAGACTGCTACCAAAATATACTAATATATATATATATATATATATATATATATATATATATATATATATATATATATATATATATATATATATATATATATATATATATATATATATATATACATAAAGTTAACAATTGCTTACTTAGTTATCATTATTTATCATATAAGTTTATCATATTGAATATAATCTCTTGTACTTAGCTAGCAGTACTTGGACCACATTTAAGGTCATTTAATTGCACATTCATATATAAATCATACTTCTACAATATAAATTGTTGTGTTATTAGTATATGAATATTGGGTGTTATAGTTATGGTGCTAGGATGGACAGTGTACATGTTTAGATCCATGATTTAAACCAGTGTTCAGGTATAGAACTGAATTTATATAATCTTATCATTGTATTAACAATACAAGTTGATGTGTCGAATTGTCTGCTGGTGGACTGTGGATTTTCAATCAACTTCTTCATTCACCCTTAGGGATCCCCCCTGCCCCTTACAACCCACAGTTTGTCATTAGGAAAGAGGAGCTAGGATTTACGACCCTAGCTAGGGACTTTAGTTGAATTAATTTTGAATTCAGTAATTTTTTAATTTAGTACAGTATATATCTCTCTAGTAGTTCTTCTCATTATATCAATCTCGACCATTTTCCCACAGGAGGGTTATGGAGGAGGAGGAGGAGGAGGAGGAGGAGGAGGAGGAGAAGGGTTGTGGAGAAGGTGGGTTGTGGAGGAGGGGGGGGGCTTGTGGAGGAGAGTTGTGCTTGTAGAGGAGACGGGGGGCTGTTTAAGAAGAGGGAGTTGTGGAGGAAGCTGGGGTTGTGGGAGGGGTTATCTGAGGTCACTAGAGGAAGGTTGGTGAGTGGGAGTAATTACTGAGCCAGAACTGTGGACAACGGTGGCCGAGTCAAGCATCACTCATTACCAGCCACTGGATGAGAACCTCTTCATCTCTCACATCCCAGCATCTGTGCTTGTGTCACATCCCAGCATCTGTGCTTGTGTTACATCCCAGGATCTGTGCTTGTGTCACATCCCAGCTTCTGTGCTTGTGTCTCATCCCAGCTTCTGTGCTTGTGTTACATCCCAGCATCTGTGCTTGTGTCTCATCCCAGCTTGTGTTACATCCCAGCATCTGTGCTTGTGTCACATCCCAGCATCTGTGCTTGTATCACATCCCAGCATCTGTGCTTGTGTTAAATCCCAGCATCTGTGCTTGTATCACATCCCAGCATCTGTGCTTGTATCACATCCCAGCATCTGTGCTTGTGTCTCATCCCAGCTTCTGTGCCTGTGTTGCATCCCAGCATCTGTGCTTGTGTCACATCCCAGCATCTGTGCTTGTGTTACATCCCAGCATCTGTGCTTGTGTTACATCCCAGCATCTGTGCTTGTGTTACATCCCAGCATCTGTGCTTGTGTCTCATCCCAGCATCTGTTCTTGTGTTACATCCCAGCATCTGTGCTTGTATCACATCCCAGCATCTGTGCTTGTGTTACATCCCAGCATCTGTGCTTGTGTTGCATCCCAGCATCTGTGCTTGTGTTACATCCCAGCATCTGTGCTTGTGTCTCATCCCAGCATCTGTGCTTGTATCACATCCCAGCATCTGTGCTTGTGTCACATCCCAGCATCTGTGCTTGTATTACATTCAAGCTTCTGTGCCTGTGTTGCATCCCAGCATCTGTGCTTGTGTTACATCCCAGCATCTGTGCTTGTGTCACATCCCAGCATCTGTGCTTGTGTCTCATCCCAGCATCTGTGCTTGTGTTACAT
Organism: Procambarus clarkii; assembly: GCF_040958095.1. NCBI lineage: Eukaryota > Metazoa > Arthropoda > Malacostraca > Decapoda > Cambaridae > Procambarus > Procambarus clarkii. Next base: position 31,698,437 of record NC_091213.1, on the reverse strand, counting down.
CCCAGCATCTGTGCTTGTGTTACATCCCAGCATCTGTGCTTGTGTCTCATCCCAGCATCTGTGCTTGTGTCTCATCCCAGCATCTGTGCTTGTGTTACATCCCAGCATCTGTGCTTGTGTTACATCCCAGCATCTGTGCTTGTGTCTCATCCCAACATCTGTGCTTGTGTTACATCCCAGCATCTGTGCTTGTGCTACATCCCAGCATCTGTGCTTGTGTCACATCCCAGCATCTGTGCTTGTGTCTCATTCCAGCATCTGTGCTTGTGTTACATCCCAGCATCTGTGCTTGTGTTACATCCCAGCATCGGTTCTTGTGTCTCATCCCAGCATCTGTGCTTGTGTTACATCCCAGCATCTGTGCTTGTGTTACATCCCAGCATCTGTGCTTGTGTTACATCCCAGCATCGGTTCTTGTGTCTCATCCCAGCTTGTGTTACATCCCAGCATCTGTGCTTGTGTCACATCCCAGCATCTGTGCTTGTGTCTCATCCCAGCTTCTGTGCTTGTGTTACATCCCAGCATCTGTCCTTGTGCTACATCCCAGCATCTGTGCTTGTGTTACATCCCAGCATCTGTGCTTGTGTTACATCCCAGCATCTGTGCTTGTGTCACATCCCAGCTTCTGTGCTTGTGTCTCATCCCAGCTTCTGTGCTTGTGTTACATCCCAGCATGTGTGCTTGTGTCTCATCCCAGCATCTGTGCTTGTGTCACATCCCAGCATCTGTGCTTGTATCACATCCCAGCATCTGTGCTTGTGTTACATCCCAGCATCTGTGCTTGTATCACATCCCAGCATCTGTGCTTGTAACACATCCCAGCATCTGTGCTTGTCTCTCATCCCAGCTTCTGTGCCTGTGTTGCATCCCAGCATCTGTGCTTGTGTCACATCCCAGCATCTGTGCTTGTGTTACATCCCAGCATCTGTGCTTGTGTTACTTCCCAGCATCTGTGCTTGTGTTACATCCCAGCATCTGTGTTTGTGTCTCATCCCAGCATCTGTGCTTGTGTTACATCCCAGCATCTGTGCTTGTATCACATCCCAGCATCTGTGCTTGTGTTACATCCCAGCATCTGTGCTTGTGTTGCATCCCAGCATCTGTGCTTGTGTTACATCCCAGCATCTGTGCTTGTGTCTCATCCCAGCATCTGTGCTTGGATCACATCCCAGCATCTGTGCTTGTGTCACATCCCAGCATCTGTGCTTGTGTTACATCCAAGCTTCTGTGCCTGTGTTGCATCCCAGCATCTGTGCTTGTGTTACATCCCAGCATCTGTGCTTATGTCACATCCCAGCATCTGTGCTTGTGTCACATCCCAGCATCTGTGCTTGTGTTACATCCAAGCTTCTGTGCCTGTGTTGCATCCCAGCATCTGTGCTTGTGTTACATCCCAGCATCTGTGCTTATGTCACATCCCAGCATCTGTGCTTGTGTCTCATCCCAGCATCTGTGCTTGTGTTACATCCCAGCATCTGTGCTTGTGTTTCATCCCAGCATCTGTGCTTGTGTCTCATCCCAGCATCTGTGCTTGTGTCTCATCCCAGCATCTGTGCTTGTGTTACATCCCAGCATCTGTGCTTGTGTTACATCCCAGCATCTGTGCTTGTGTCTCATCCCAGCATCTGTGCTTGTGTTACATCCCAGCATCTGTGCTTGTGCTACATCCCAGCATCTGCGCTTGTGTCACATCCCAGCATCTGTGCTTGTGTCTCATCCCAGCATCTGTGCTTGTGTTACATCCCAGCATCGGTTCTTGTGTCTCATCCCAGCATCTGTGCTTGTGTTACATCCCAGCATCTGTGCTTGTGTTACATCCCAGCATCGGTTCTTGTGTCTCATCCCAGCTTGTGTTACATCCCAGCATCTGTGCTTGTGTCACATCCCAGCATCTGTGCTTGTGTCTCATCCCAGCTTCTGTGCTTGTGTTACATCCCAGCATCTGTGCTTGTATTACATCCCAGCATCTTTGCTTGTGTTACTTCCCAGCTTCTGTGCTTGTGTTACATCCCAGCATCTGTGCTTGTGTTACATCCCAGCATCTGTTCTTGTGTTACATCCCAGCATCTGTGCTTGTGTTACATCCCAGCATCTGTGCTTGTGTTACATCCCAGCATCTGTGCTTGTATAGCATCCCAGCATCTGTGCTTGTGTCACATCCCAGCATCTGTGCTTGTATGGCATCCCAGCATCAGTGCTTGTGTGACAATGTACAACTCTAACTTAGGCCAGGTATATTTTGTCCAATGCGGGAGAGAAAGGGAAGTAGGGAGGGACACGGAGAGAAGGAAAGACTGAGAAAGAACGGGAGGGAGCTACGAATGGAGAGAAAATATGAGGCAGAAAGAGTGGTGGAAGGAAGAGAGGCAGTAAAAATGATGGGAGGGTGAGAAACAGAGAAAATGGGATAGCTGAAGGGAGAGAGAATGGGAGAGAGGGAGTCTTACTGTTATGTACAAGACTAACATTTTTTTAAGTTCCTCACCTGGCCCAACGCCGTGATGTATCAGTAGTTACCACCTGTAGCACTAGGCTCTCAACCTTCAACAGTCTCATGCTGGAAGTGCCATTATCAAGAATATCACTCCATCAGCGATCATTCATTTCTAGGCTGACACACATCAGGAGCATGTTGTCTCCGTGGTGTATTGGTCAGACACTCGCCTGGCGTTCCGCGAGCGCTTTGTCATGGGTTCATATCCTGGCCGGGGTGGATTTACTGGGCGCAAATCCTAACTGTAGCCTCTGTTTAACTCAACAGTAAAATGGGTACTTGGTTGTAAAAACGATTCTTCGCGGCGGGGATCGTATTCCAGGGACCTGCCCGAAACGCTACGCGTACTAGTGGCTGTACAAGAATGTAACAACTCTTGTATATAACTCAAAAAAAAATATGTTGGCCCAACAGGTTGATACACGGGAGATCAGGTCAACTGATCACTTGAAGTCTCTGGCACACAGTTGGCTACAGGCTCACCCTGTTCATTATATATGATTGTTACCTGATGTTGTTAATGAATAAAGGCAACATCAGGTAACAATCATAACAATCGTACCATACCATACCTAATGATGCATATAACAGGCTCATGAAATAGTTGGGCCTCTAGGAATAGGTTTCAAGTTAGCTGAGGAAGGATTACAGCTCTTGCTTGCATTTTCCTTAGGTTCCTCATATGATAGTAATTTATGTGACAGTGTCAGAGTACATTTTCAAGAAATAAATGAGTTTCTAGGAGCAGGCTTCAGATGAGCTGAGGTAGGATAACAGCTCTTTCTTGCAGTTTCACTAGGTACGTCATTTGACAGCCCTTAAGTACCCTAGATTTAGTTTAAACAATAAAAAAGAGAGAGAGAGCGAGAGTATATTATTTTACACACACATAATATATGAATATAGAATAATATGAACATGTTCGCGATGATGCTAAGATGCTGGGGAAGTTAGGAGATGCAGACGATTGTTATGCCCTTCAAATTGACCTAGAGAAAATAAGTGCTAAGACCGTCAAGTGGCAAATGGAATTCAATGTTACTAAATGCCATGTTATGGAATGAGGAATCGGATAAAATAGACCACACACAACTTCTTAGAATCTAGATGGTAGAATATAGTTTGGTAGGATGGAAAATATTCATCACAAAAATATCAATTATAATAATGCTGTAGTGTTTAACATGTATTAGAGAAAACTCTGCTCCCGAAATATACTAATATATATAATTTATAGTTATATACCTCGCACTCTTTCCGGAGGTTTAGGTGATAACTTTTAAAGGCCTCGTTGATATATAAACAAGCACTAAATTTGGAGCTACTAAACTGTTTAAAATTATACCGCTTGAGACCCCAGGCAAAGTGCAGAAAACTTCTGAAGGGTTTTGATAAAAAGCAGTGTTGAGGAGGCGGCCATTAGCACCGGCACGGATACTGACGCCTAAATCTTTTAACACTTCACAAGGTAGAGGCAAGGAAGTAACACCTTGGGAATCTTTATTTTTGCCTGCCTTCCTGCCTCCCTGCCTGCCTGCCTGCCTGCCCGCCCGCCTGCCCACCTGCCTGCCTGCCTGCCTGCCTGCCTGCCTGCCTGCCTGCCTGCCTGCCTGCCCATTCGCTCACCTGCCCGCCTGCCTGCCTGCCTGCCTGCCCACCTGCCTGCCTGCCTGCCCACCTGCCTGCCTGCCTGCCTGCCTGCCTGCCCACCTGCCTGCCTGCCTGCCTGCCTGCCTGCCTGCCTGCCTGCCTGCCTGCCTGCCCGCCCGCCTGTCCACCTGCCCGCCTGCCTGCCTGCCTGCCTGCCTGCCTGCCTGCCCATTCGCTCACCTGCCCGCCTGCCTGCCTGCCCACTCGCTCACCTGCCTGCCTGCCTGCCCACTCGCTCACCTGCCCGCCTGCCTGCCTGCCTGCCTGCCTGCCTGCCCACCTGCCTGCCTGCCTGCCCACCTGCCTGCCTGCCCACTCGCTCACCTGCCCGCCTGCCTGCCTGCCTGCCTGCCTGCCCACCTGCCTGCCTGCCTGCCTGCCTGCCTGCCCACCTGCCTGCCCACCTGCCTGCCTGCCCACTCGCTCACCTGCCCGCCTGCCTGCCTGCCCGCCTTTTACAGGCAGGGAGGCAGGCATGCAGGTAGCCAAGCAGGCAGGCAGGCAGGGAGGCAGGGAGGCAGGGAGGCAGGCAGGCAAAAATAAAGATGCCAACATATACAACATTTACAAATATTTAATACAATAAGCAGATAATATTGCTGCTGTGTTTATAAATTTACCCATAAAAGCCGTAGCGCAGTGGAATTTTCTGTCAATCGAAAACGGGATATCATTGCCACATAGTGCTATAAATTCACCAGCTATTCTGTTGGGAATTATTCTTAATACAGCAGTCTTTGGACTTTTAACATCATAAAAACATCTCATTTGAATTAACTTAATTATCAGTATCAAAATAGAGTAAATGTGACCCTTCTATCACTTTTGACATCTGGACAAAGGAGCCAGGCGTCAGTGGTGGGAGGGAGGTCAGCCATTGTTAAGACCAGAGTCGCTCGGAGCGAGTTCAGTTCCTATAATTCTCCCTTGGACGAAGTGTTATGGAGATCAAATTAGTGCTTCTACCATCATCAACACGCAGTCAACATCTAAACAAGGGAAGTGTCTTTCTGAAATCTTATCTAAGTCATTCCTGGCCAGATATGTTAGGTAGATAGGATTAAATCCAGTTATAACACGAGCAGCGACTAAACCCAGGTAATTACTCCTTGGTCATTATCTTATACAATATACAATATTTTCTCTGGTATAGCTGTCATATATAGGATTCCTGCTTTACAGCATGTATCCCTTTAACAGGTATAGAAGAGTAAGCAAGAATTAATCTTCGTATACCAGTACATGGGTGGTGGATGCTAGCCTCGCACGAGGATTATTTGGTGTCATAATTCTTGTTCATACCTGGTGGACTAAGCCTACCAAACAATAAGATAAGACCTCTAAATTATTATTAATAATAAATGTACTTTAGTACTGTAGTTTGATTTGCTGCATATATATATCAATTTAATATAACCCCGCCCCTAATTTGCAAGGAGTCGATTTGTGAGAATATTGCAGAAATACAGTCCGCTAAACATCATACAAATTGCTATCGAAATATATAAATTAATGAAAATATAAATCTCACGAGTCGGTCCCCACAAGTTTGTCTATACTCATTTTAATGTATGTATACTGACATGAGTGTGTATACTTACATGTGTGTGCATATTTACATGTGTGTATACTTACATGAGTGTGTGTATACTCACATGAGTGTGTGTATACTCACATGAGTGTGTGTATACTCACATGAGTGTGTGCATACTCACATGAGTATGTGTATACTGACATGAGTGTGTGTATACTGACATGAGTGTGTGTATACTCACATGAGAGTGTGTGTATACTCACATGAGTGTGTGTATACTCACATGAGTGTGTGTATACTCACATGTGTGTATACTTACATGAGTGTGTGTATACTCATATGAGTGTGTGTATACTCACGTGAGTGTGTGTGTATACTCACATGGCTGAGTGTAAACTCACATGAGTGTGTGTATACTCACATGAGAGTGTGTGTATACTCACATGAGAGTGTGTGTATACTCACATGAGAGTGTGTGTATACTCACATGAGTGTGTGTACTCACCTATTTGTGCTTGCATGTGTATACTCAAATGTGTGTATACTCACATGAGTGTGTGTATACTCACATGAGTGTGTGTATACTAACATGAGTGTGTGTATACTCACGTGAATGTGTGTATACTCACATGAGTGTGTATACTCACATGAGTGTGTATACTCACATGAGTGTGTGTATACTCACATGAGTGTGTATACTCACATGAGTGTGTGTACTCACCTATATGTACTCACCTATATGTGCTTGCAGGATCGAGCATTGACTCTTGGATCCCGCCTTTCTAGCTATCGGTTGTTTACAGCAATGACTCCTGTCCCATTTCCCTATCATACCTAGTTTTAAAAGTATGAATAGTATTTGCTTCCACAACCTGTTCCCCAAGTGCATTCCATTTTTCTACTACTCTCACGCTAAAAGAAAACTTCCTAACATCTTTGTGACTCATCTGAGTTTCCAGTTTCCACCCATGTCCCCTCGTTCTGTTATTATTACGTGTGAACATTTCATCTATTTCCACTTTGTCAATTCCCCTGAGTATTTTATATGTCCCTATCATATCTCCTCTCTCCCTTCTTTTCTCTAGTGTCGTAAGGTTCAGTTCCTTCAGCCGCTCTTCATATCCCATCCCTCGTAACTCTGGGACAAGCCTCGTCGCAAACCTCTGAACCTTCTCCAGTTTCTTTATGTGTTTCTTCAGGTGGGGGCTCCATGATGGCGCGGCATACTCTAAGACGGGTCTCACGTAGGCAGTGTAAAGCGCCCTAAAAGCTTCCTCATTTAGGTTTCTGAATGAAGTTCTAATTTTCGCCAGTGTAGAGTACGCTGCTGTCGTTATCCTATTTATATGTGCCTCAGGAGTTAGATTAGGTGTCACATCCACTCCCAGGTCTCTTTCTCGAATCGTTACAGGTAGGCTGTTCCCCTTCATTGTGTACTGTCCCTTTGGTCTCCTGTCACCTGATCCCATTTCCATAACTTTACATTTACTGGTGTATACTCACATGAGTGTGTGTATACTCACATGAGTGTGTATACTCACATGAGTGTGTGTATACTCACATAAGAGTGTGTGTATACTCACATGAGTGTGTGTATACTCACATGAGTGTGTGTATACTCACATAAGAGTGTGTGTATACTCACATGAGTGTGTGTATACTCACATGAGTGTGTGTATACTCACATGAGTGTGTGTATACTCACATGAGAGTGTGTGTATACTCACATTAGTGTGCGTATACTCACATGTGTGTATACTTACATGAGTGTGTGTATACTCACATGAGTGTGTGTATACTCACATGAGTGTGTGTATACTCACATGAGTGTGTGTATACTCACATGAGTGTGTATACTCACATGAGTGTGTGTATACTCACATGAGTGTGTGTATACTCACATGAGTGTGTGTGTATACTCACATGAGTGTGTGTATACTCACATGAGTGTGTATACTCACATGAGTGTGTATACTCACATGAGTGTGTGTATACTCACATGAGTGTGTGTATACTCATATGAGTGTGTGTATACCCACATGAGTGTGTGTATACTCACATGAGTGTGTGTATACTCACATGAGTGTGTGTATACTCACATGAGTGTGCGTATACTCACATGAGTGTGTGTATACTCACATGAGAGTGTGTGTATACTCACATGAGTGTGTGTATACTCACATGAGTGTGTGTGTATATTCACATGAGTGTGTGTGTGTATACTCACATGAGTGTGTGTATACTCACATGAGTGTGTGTATACTCACATGAGTGTGTGTATACTCACATGAGTGTGTTTATACTCACATGAGTGTGTGTATACTCACATGAGTGTGTGTATACTCACATGAGAGTGTGTGTATACTCACATGAGTGTGTGTGTATACTCACATGTGTGTATACTTACATGAGTGTGTGTATACTCACATGTGTGTATACTTACATGTGTATACTTACATGAGTGTGTGTATACTCACATGTGTGTGTATACTCACATAAGTGTGTGTATACTCACATGAGTGTGTGTATACTCACATGAGTGTGTGTATACTCACATGAGTGTGTGTATACTCACATGAGTGTGTGTATACTCACATGAGTGTTTGTATACTCACATGAGTGTGTGTATTATCACATGAGTGTGTGTATACTCACATGAGTGTTTGTATACTCACATGAGTGTGTGTATTATCACATGAGTGTGTGTATACTTGCATTCGTGCTTGTATTTTGACAGGAGTACCTACATGTGCACACATATCTATTTATGGACTTACACCTATATGCGTGTGTGCATACTTTATAACATGTATATTCATTCCCAAGCATGCATATACACATGTGTACGTATGAACACATGCCCATGAGTGTGTTCAGTTTCAGGTGTGTGCATGTTTTATAACCTTTGATATCGGAATAGTTTAAACATTTACGTCTAAATTCTATACACAAAAGTTTTATCGTCTGCATCTGTTTGTTTGGGTGGACGATTGAGGGTCATTGCTCAGAGATCAGTGGATCAATAGAGAATATTTCCAGGGCGAACATCGGAGGATACCAGAACGTTACATATGGTTAAGTGTTAAAAGGGGAAAGAAATGCCCCACTATCCGTGATCCATAGGAGCGACAATCATCACTGACACAACGACTCACTGAGCCAACCCGTCCTCGACTCAAGTCCATTCCATCCAGCGGTCGACCCCACAGACGCATTCATAAATGTTTACATGCTCTTCATTTAAAACGCGAATTTTCTCAAATATAAATTATTATTATGATATATTAGCATATTATGCATATATATAGGTTTAGGTTAGGTGTTTAGCGATTATCTGTTGGCGATTATTTATATTTGTAGTGCATGAGTGAAGCATTTACAGCGTTGTGGATCGAACAAAAAACGTCAGTGAAGCATTTGTTCCGAAAGTGTTCGAACGTCAAAAGTTGTGAGTCGTGTGACACAATGTTCCACTGAGCCACAATGGTCCACTGAGCCACAATGGTCCACTGAGTCACAATGGTCCACTGAGCCACAATGGTCCACTGAGCCACAATGGTCCACTGAGCCACAATGGTCCACTGAGCCTTAATGGTCCACTGAACCACAATGGTCCACTGAGCCTTAATGGTCCACTGAACCACAATGGTCCACTGAGCCACAATGGTCCACAGAGCCACAATGGTCCACTGAGTCACAATGGTCCACTGAGCCACAATGGTCCACTGAGCCACAATGGTCCACTGAGCCACAATGGTCCACTGAGCCACAATGGTCCACTGAGACACAATGGTTCAACATTACACTCCCAACATCGTCACCATGACTATTACACTCCCAACATCATCACCATGACTATTACACTCCCAACATCGTCACCATGACAATTACACTCACAACATCATCATCATGACTATTACACTCCCAACATAGCTTCCATGACTGTTACGCTCCCAACATCATCATTATGACTATTAATCTCACAACATCGTCACCATGACTATTACACTCCCAACATCGTCACCATGACTATTACACTCCCAACATCATCACCATGACTATTACACTCCCAACATCGTCACCATGACAATTACACTCCCAACATCATCATCATGACTATTAAACTCCCAACATAGCTTCCATGACTGTTACACTCCCAACATCATCATTATGACTATTAATCTCACAACATCGTCACCATGACTATTACACTCCCAACATCGTCACCATGACTATTACACTCCCAACATCATCACCATGACTATTACACTCCCAACATCGTCACCATGACAATTACACTCCCAACATTATCACCATGACTATTACACTCCCAACATCGTCACCATGACTATTACACTCCCAACATCATCACCATGACTATTACACTCACAACATCGTCTCCATGACTATTACACTCCCAACATCATCACCATGAGTATTACACTCCCAACATCGTCACCATGACTATTACACTCCCAACATCGTCACCATGACTATTACACTCCCAACATCGTCACCATGAATATTACACTCCCAACATCGTCACCATGACTATTACACTCCCAACATCATCACCATGACTATTACACTCCCAACATCTTTACCATGACTATTGCACTCCCAACTTCTTCACCATGACTATTACACTCCCAACATCGTCACCATGACTATTACACTCCCAACATCATCATCATGACTATTACACTCCCAACATCGCTTCCATGACTGTTACACTCCCAACATCATCATTATGACTATTAATCTCACAACATCGTCACCATGACTATTACACTCCCAACATCGTCATCATGATTATTACACTCCCAACATCATCACCCTGACTGTTACACTCCCAACATCGCCATCATGACTATTACACTCCCAACATCGTCACCATGACTATTACACTCCCAACATCGTCACCATGACTATTACACTCCCAACATTTCCATGATTATTACATTCTCAACATCACCATGACTAGTACACTCCCAACATCGTCACCATGACTATTACACTCCCAACATCACCATGACAAGTTCACTCCCAACATCAACATGACTAGTACACTCCCAACATCATCACCATGACTATTACACTCCCAACATCGTAACTATGACTATTACACTCCCAACATCATCACTATGACTATTACACTCCCAACATCATCACCATGACTATTACACTCCCAACATCATCACCATGATTATTACACTCCCAACATCATCACCATGACTATTACACTCCCAACATCATCACCATGACTATTACACTCCCAACATCATCACCATGACTTTTACACTCCCAACATCGTCACTATGACTATTACACTCCCAACATCTTCACCATGACTATTACACTCCCAACATCGTCACCATGACTATTACACTCCCAACATCTTCACCATGACTATTTCGCTCTCAACATCGTCACCATAACTATTACACTCCCAACATCATCATGACTATTTCACTCCCAACATCGTCACTATGACTATTACACTCCCAACATCATCACCATGACTATTACACTCCCAACATCATCACCATGACTATTACACTCCCAACATCATCACCATGACTATTACACTTCCAACATCGTCACCATGACTATAACACTCCCAACATCATCACCATGACTATTACACTCCCAACATCATCTCCATGACTATAACACTCACAACATCATCTCCATGACTATTACACTCCCAACATCATCACCATGACTATTACACTCCCAACATCATCACCATGACTATTACACTCCCAGCATCATCACCATGACTATTACACTCCCAACATCTTCACAATTACTATTACACTCCCAACATCGTCACCATGACTACTACACTCCCAACATCTTCACAATGACCATTACACTCTCAACATCATCTCCATAACTATTACACTCCCAACATCATCATCATGACTATTACACTTCCAACATCGTCACCATGACTATTACACTCCCAACATCTTCACCATGACTATTACACTCCCAACATCATCATCATGACTATTACACTCCCAACATCTTCACAATGACTATTACACTCTCAACATCATCTCCATAACTATTACACTCCCAACATCATCATCATGACTATTACACTTCCAACATCGTCACCATGACTATTACACTCCCAACATCTTCACCATGACTATTACACTCCCAACATCATCACCATGACTATTACACTCCCAACATCGTCACAGTGACTATTACACTCCAACATCATCACCATGACGATTACACTCACAACATCGTCACCATGACTATTACACCCCAAACATCACCATGACTATTACACTCCAAACATCATCACCATGACTATTACACTCCCAACATCGTCACTATGACTATTACACTCCTAACAACGTCATCATGACTATTACACTCCCAACATCTTCACCATGACTATTACATTCCCAACATCATCACCATGACTATTACACTCCCAACATCGTCACCATGACTATTACACTCCCAGCATCATCACCATGACTATTACACTCCCAACATCTTCACCATGACTATTACACTCCCAACATCTCCACCATGACTATTACACTCCCAACATCTTCACTATGGCTATTGCACTCCAACATCTCCACCATGACTATTACACTTCCAACATCGTCATCATGACTATTACACTCCCAACATCATCACCATGACTATTACACTTCCAACATCATCACCATGACTATTATACTCCCAACATCGTCATCATGACTATTACACTCCCAACATCTCCACCATGACTATTACACTCCCAACATCTCCACCATGACTATTACACTCCCAACATCATCACCATGATTATTGCACTCCAACATCTCCACCATGACTATTACACTTCCAACATCGTCATCATGACTATTACACTCCCAACATCATCACCATGACTATTACACTCCCAACATCGTCACCATGACTATTACACTCCCAACATCATCACCATGACTATTACACTCCCAACATCATCATGACTATTTCACTCCCAACATCGTCACCATGACTATTGCACTCCCAACATCTTCACCATGACTATTCCACTCCCAACATCTTCACCATGACTATCACACTCCCAACATCTCCACCATGACTATTACACTTCCAACATCGTCACCATGACTATTACACTCCCAATATCTTCACCATGACTATTACACTCCCAACATCATCATCATGACTATTTCACTCCCAACATCGTCACTATGACTATTACACTCCCAACATCGTCACCATGACTATTGTACTCCCAACATCGTCACCTTGACTATTACACTCCCAACATCGTCACCATGACTATTACACTCCCAGCATTATCACCATGACTATTACACTCTCAACCTCTTCACCATGACTATTACACTCCCAACATCTTCACCATGACTATTGCATTCCCAACATCTCCACCATGACTATTACACTCCCAACATCGTCATCATGACTATTACACTCCCAACATCGTCACCATGACTATTATACTCCCAACATCGTCACTATGACTATTACACTCCCAACATCATTACCATGACTATACACTCCCAGCATCATCTCCATGACTATTACACTCCCAACATCATCACCATGACTATTACACTCCCAACATCATCACCATGACTATTACACTCACAGCATCATTACCATGACTATACACTCCCAGCATCATCTCCATGACTATTACACTCCCAACATCATCACCATGACTATTACACTCCCAACATCATCACCATGACTATTACACTCACAGCATCATCACCATGACTACTACACTCCCAACATCTTCACAATGACCATTACACTCTCAACATCATCTCCATAACTATTACACTCCCAACATCATCATCATGACTATTACACTTCCAACATCGTCACCATGACTATTACACTCCCAACATCTTCACCATGACTATTACACTCCCAACATCATCACCATGACTATTACACTCCCAACATCGTCACCGTGACTATTACACTCCAACATCATCACCATGACGATTACACTCCTAATATCGTCACCATGACTATTACACTCCAAACATCACCATGACTATTACACTCCCAACATCATCACCATGACTATTACACTCCCAACATCGTCACTATGACTATTACACTCCCAACAACGTCATCATGACTATTACACTCCCAACATCTTCACCATGACTATTACATTCCCAACATCATCACCATGACTATTACACTCCCAACATCGTCACAATGACTATTACACTCCCAGCATCATCACCATGACTATTACACTCCCAACATCTTCACCATGACTATTACACTCCCAACATCTCCACCATGACTATTACACTTCCAACATCGTCATCATGACTATTACACTCCCAACATCATCACCATGACTATTACACTTCCAACATCATCACCTTGACTATTATACTCCCAACATCGTCATCACGACTATTACACTCCCAACATCTCCACCATGACCATTACACTCCCAACATCTCCACCATGACTATTACACTCCCAACATCATCACTATGACTATTGCACTCCAACATCTCCACCATGACTATTACACTTCCAACATCGTCATCATGACTATTACACTCCCAACATCATCACCATGACTATTACACTCCCAACATCGTCACCATGACTATTACACTCCCAACATCATCACCATGACTATTACACTCCCAACATCATCATGACTATTTCACTCCCAACATCGTCACCATGACTATTGCACTCCCAACATCTTCACCATGACTATTGCACTCCCAACATCTTCACCATGACTATTACACTTCCAACATCTCCACCATGACTATTACACTCCCAACATCGTCACCGTAACTATTACACTCCCAACATCATCATGACTATTTCACTCCCAACATCGTCACTATGACTACTACACTCCCAACATCGTCACCATGACTATTGCACTCCCAACATCGTCACCTTGACTATTACACTCCCAACATCGTCACCATGACTATTACACTCCCAACATCATCACTATGACTATTACACTCCCAGCATCATCACCACGACTATTACACTCCCAACCTCTTCACCATGATTATTACACTCCCAACATCTTCACCATGACTATTGCATTCCCAACATCTCCACCATGACTATTACACTCCCAACATCGTCATCATGACTATTACAATCCCAACATCGTCACCATGACTATTACACTCCCAACATCGTCACTATGACTATTACACTCCCAACATCATCACCATGACTATACACTCCCAGCATCATCACCATGACTATTACACTCCCAGCATCGTCACCATGACTATTACACTCCCAACATCATCACCATGACTATTACACTCCCAAAATCGTCATCATGACTATTACACTCCCAACATCATCACAATGACTATTACACTCCCAACATCGTCATCATGACTATTACACTCCCAACATCTTCACCATGACTATTACACTCCCAACATCGTCACCATGACTATTACACTCCCAACATCGTCACCATGACTATTACACTCCCAACATCATCACCATAACTATTACACTTCCAGCATCATCACCATGACTATTACACTCCCAGCATCATCACCATGACTATTACACTCGCTACATCGTCACCATGACTATTACACTCCCAACATCATCACTATGACTATTACACTCCCAGCATCATCACCATGACTATTACACTCCCAGCATCATCACCATGACTATTACACTCCCAACATCATCACCATGACTATTACACTCCCAACATCGTCACCATGACTATTACACTCCCAGCATCATCACCATGACTATTACACTCCCAACATCGTCACCGTAACTATTACACTCCCAACATCATCATGACTATTTCACTCCCAACATCGTCACTATGACTATTACACTCCCAACATCGTCACCATGACTATTGCACTCCCAACATCGTCACCATGACTATTACACTCCCAACATCGTCACCATGACTATTACACTCCCAACCTCTTCACCATGACTATTACACTCCCAACATCTTCACCATGACTATTGCATTCCCAACATCTCCACCATGACTATTACTCTCCCAACATCGTCATCATGACTATTACACTCCCAACATCGTCACCATGACTATTACACTCCCAACATCGTCACTATGACTATTACACTCCCAACATCATTACCATGACTATACACTCCCAGCATCATCACCATGACTATTACACTCCCAACATCGTCACCATGACTATTACACTCCCAACATCATCACCATGACTATTACACTCCCAACATCTTCACCATGACTATTACACTCCCAACATCTTCACCATGACTATTACATTCCCAGCATCATCACCATGACTATTTCACTCCCAACATCATCACCATGACTATTACACTCCCAACATCGTCACCATGACTATTACACTCCCAACATCGTCACCATGACTATTACACTCCCAACATCGTCACCATGAATATTACACTCCCAACATCGTCACCATGACTATTACACTCCCAACATCATCACCATGACTATTACACTCCCAACATCTTTACCATGACTATTGCACTCCCAACTTCTTCACCATGACTATTACACTCCCAACATCGTCACCATGACTATTACACTCCCAACATCATCATCATGACTATTACACTCCCAACATCGCTTCCATGACTGTTACACTCCCAACATCATCATTATGACTATTAATCTCACAACATCGTCACCATGACTATTACACTCCCAACATCGTCATCATGATTATTACACTCCCAACATCATCACCCTGACTGTTACACTCCCAACATCGCCATCATGACTATTACACTCCCAACATCGTCACCATGACTATTACACTCCCAACATCGTCACCATGACTATTACACTCCCAACATCACCATGACAAGTTCACTCCCAACATCAACATGACTAGTACACTCCCAACATCATCACCATGACTATTACACTCCCAACATCGTAACTATGACTATTACACTCCCAACATCATCACTATGACTATTACACTCCCAACATCATCACCATGACTATTACACTCCCAACATCATCACCATGATTATTACACTCCCAACATCATCACCATGACTATTACACTCCCAACATCATCACCATGACTATTACACTCCCAACATCATCACCATGACTTTTACACTCCCAACATCGTCACTATGACTATTACACTCCCAACATCTTCACCATGACTATTACACTCCCAACATCGTCACCATGACTATTACACTCCCAACATCTTCACCATGACTATTTCGCTCTCAACATCGTCACCATAACTATTACACTCCCAACATCATCATGACTATTTCACTCCCAACATCGTCACTATGACTATTACACTCCCAACATCATCACCATGACTATTACACTCCCAACATCATCACCATGACTATTACACTCCCAACATCATCACCATGACTATTACACTTCCAACATCGTCACCATGACTATAACACTCCCAACATCTCCACCATGACTATTACACTCCCAACATCTTCACTATGGCTATTGCACTCCAAAATCTCCACCATGACTATTACACTTCCAACATCGTCATCATGACTATTACACTCCCAACATCATCACCATGACTATTACACTTCCAACATCATCACCATGACTATTATACTCCCAACATCGTCATCATGACTATTACACTCCCAACACCTCCACCATGACTATTACACTCCCAACATCTCCACCATGACTATTACACTCCCAACATCATCACCATGATTATTGCACTCCAACATCTCCACCATGACTATTACACTTCCAACATCGTCATCATGACTATTACACTCCCAACATCATCACCATGACTATTACACTCCCAACATCGTCACCATGACTATTACACTCCCAACATCATCACCATGACTATTACACTCCCAACATCATCATGACTATTTCACTCCCAACATCGTCACCATGACTATTGCACTCCCAACATCTTCACCATGACTATTCCACTCCCAACATCTTCACCATGACTATCACACTCCCAACATCTCCACCATGACTATTACACTTCTAACATCGTCACCATGACTATTACACTCCCAATATCTTCACCATGACTATTACACTCCCAACATCATCATCATGACTATTACACTCCCAACATCATCACCATGACTATTACACTTCCAACATCATCACCTTGACTATTATACTCCCAACATCGTCATCACGACTATTACACTCCCAACATCTCCACCATGACCATTACACTCCCAACATCTCCACCATGACTATTACACTCCCAACATCATCACTATGACTATTGCACTCCAACATCTCCACCATGATTATTACACTTCCAACATCGTCATCATGACTATTACACTCCCAACATCATCACCATGACTATTACACTCCCAACATCGTCACCATGACTATTACACTCCCAACATCATCACCATGACTATTACACTCCCAACATCATCATGACTATTTCACTCCCAACATCGTCACCATGACTATTGCACTCCCAACATCTTCACCATGACTATTGCACTCCCAACATCTTCACCATGACTATTACACTTCCAACATCTCCACCATGACTATTACACTCCCAACATCGTCACCGTAACTATTACACTCCCAACATCATCATGACTATTTCACTCCCAACATCGTCACTATGACTACTACACTCCCAACATCTCCACCATGACTATTACACTTCTAACATCGTCACCATGACTATTACACTCCCAATATCTTCACCATGACTATTACACTCCCAACATCATCATCATGACTATTTCACTCCCAACATCGTCACTATGACTATTACACTCCCAACATCGTCACCATGACTATTGTACTCCCAACATCGTCACCTTGACTATTACACTCCCAACATCGTCACCATGACTATTACACTCCCAGCATTATCACCATGACTATTACACTCTCAACCTCTTCACCATGACTATTACACTCCCAACATCTTCACCATGACTATTGCATTCCCAACATCTCCACCATGACTATTACACTCCCAACATCGTCATCATGACTATTACACTCCCAACATCGTCACCATGACTATTATACTCCCAACATCGTCACTATGACTATTACACTCCCAACATCATTACCATGACTATACACTCCCAGCATCATCTCCATGACTATTACACTCCCAACATCATCACCATGACTATTACACTCCCAACATCATCACCATGACTATTACACTCACAGCATCATCACCATGACTACTACACTCCCAACATCTTCACAATGACCATTACACTCTCAACATCATCTCCATAACTATTACACTCCCAACATCATCATCATGACTATTACACTTCCAACATCGTCACCATGACTATTACACTCCCAACATCTTCACCATGACTATTACACTCCCAACATCATCACCATGACTATTACACTCCCAACATCGTCACCGTGACTATTACACTCCAACATCATCACCATGACGATTACACTCCTAATATCGTCACCATGACTATTACACTCCAAACATCACCATGACTATTACACTCCCAACATCATCACCATGACTATTACACTCCCAACATCGTCACTATGACTATTACACTCCCAACAACGTCATCATGACTATTACACTCCCAACATCTTCACCATGACTATTACATTCCCAACATCATCACCATGACTATTACACTCCCAACATCGTCACAATGACTATTACACTCCCAGCATCATCACCATGACTATTACACTCCCAACATCTTCACCATGACTATTACACTCCCAACATCTCCACCATGACTATTACACTTCCAACATCGTCATCATGACTATTACACTCCCAACATCATCACCATGACTATTACACTTCCAACATCATCACCTTGACTATTATACTCCCAACATCGTCATCACGACTATTACACTCCCAACATCTCCACCATGACCATTACACTCCCAACATCTCCACCATGACTATTACACTCCCAACATCATCACTATGACTATTGCACTCCAACATCTCCACCATGATTATTACACTTCCAACATCGTCATCATGACTATTACACTCCCAACATCATCACCATGACTATTACACTCCCAACATCGTCACCATGACTATTACACTCCCAACATCATCACCATGACTATTACACTCCCAACATCATCATGACTATTTCACTCCCAACATCGTCACCATGACTATTGCACTCCCAACATCTTCACCATGACTATTGCACTCCCAACATCTTCACCATGACTATTACACTTCCAACATCTCCACCATGACTATTACACTCCCAACATCGTCACCGTAACTATTACACTCCCAACATCATCATGACTATTTCACTCCCAACATCGTCACTATGACTACTACACTCCCAACATCTCCACCATGACTATTACACTTCTAACATCGTCACCATGACTATTACACTCCCAATATCTTCACCATGACTATTACACTCCCAACATCATCATCATGACTATTTCACTCCCAACATCGTCACTATGACTATTACACTCCCAACATCGTCACCATGACTATTGTACTCCCAACATCGTCACCTTGACTATTACACTCCCAACATCGTCACCATGACTATTACACTCCCAGCATTATCACCATGACTATTACACTCTCAACCTCTTCACCATGACTATTACACTCCCAACATCTTCACCATGACTATTGCATTCCCAACATCTCCACCATGACTATTACACTCCCAACATCGTCATCATGACTATTACACTCCCAACATCGTCACCATGACTATTATACTCCCAACATCGTCACTATGACTATTACACTCCCAACATCATTACCATGACTATACACTCCCAGCATCATCTCCATGACTATTACACTCCCAACATCATCACCATGACTATTACACTCCCAACATCATCACCATGACTATTACACTCACAGCATCATCACCATGACTACTACACTCCCAACATCTTCACAATGACCATTACACTCTCAACATCATCTCCATAACTATTACACTCCCAACATCATCATCATGACTATTACACTTCCAACATCGTCACCATGACTATTACACTCCCAACATCTTCACCATGACTATTACACTCCCAACATCATCACCATGACTATTACACTCCCAACATCGTCACCGTGACTATTACACTCCAACATCATCACCATGACGATTACACTCCTAATATCGTCACCATGACTATTACACTCCAAACATCACCATGACTATTACACTCCCAACATCATCACCATGACTATTACACTCCCAACATCGTCACTATGACTATTACACTCCCAACAACGTCATCATGACTATTACACTCCCAACATCTTCACCATGACTATTACATTCCCAACATCATCACCATGACTATTACACTCCCAACATCGTCACAATGACTATTACACTCCCAGCATCATCACCATGACTATTACACTCCCAACATCTTCACCATGACTATTACACTCCCAACATCTCCACCATGACTATTACACTTCCAACATCGTCATCATGACTATTACACTCCCAACATCATCACCATGACTATTACACTTCCAACATCATCACCTTGACTATTATACTCCCAACATCGTCATCACGACTATTACACTCCCAACATCTCCACCATGACCATTACACTCCCAACATCTCCACCATGACTATTACACTCCCAACATCATCACTATGACTATTGCACTCCAACATCTCCACCATGATTATTACACTTCCAACATCGTCATCATGACTATTACACTCCCAACATCATCACCATGACTATTACACTCCCAACATCGTCACCATGACTATTACACTCCCAACATCATCACCATGACTATTACACTCCCAACATCATCATGACTATTTCACTCCCAACATCGTCACCATGACTATTGCACTCCCAACATCTTCACCATGACTATTGCACTCCCAACATCTTCACCATGACTATTACACTTCCAACATCTCCACCATGACTATTACACTCCCAACATCGTCACCGTAACTATTACACTCCCAACATCATCATGACTATTTCACTCCCAACATCGTCACTATGACTACTACACTCCCAACATCGTCACCATGACTATTGCACTCCCAACATCGTCACCTTGACTATTACACTCCCAACATCGTCACCATGACTATTACACTCCCAACATCATCACTATGACTATTACACTCCCAGCATCATCACCACGACTATTACACTCCCAACCTCTTCACCATGACTATTACACTCCCAACATCTTCACCATGACTATTGCATTCCCAACATCTCCACCATGACTATTACACTCCCAACATCGTCATCATGACTATTACAATCCCAACATCGTCACCATGACTATTACACTCCCAACATCGTCACTATGACTATTACACTCCCAACATCATCACCATGACTATACACTCCCAGCATCATCACCATGACTATTACACTCCCAGCATCGTCACCATGACTATTACACTCCCAACATCATCACCATGACTATTACACTCCCAAAATCGTCATCATGACTATTACACTCCCAACATCATCACAATGACTATTACACTCCCAACATCGTCATCATGACTATTACACTCCCAACATCTTCACCATGACTATTACACTCCCAACATCGTCACCATGACTATTACACTCCCAACATCGTCACCATGACTATTACACTCCCAACATCATCACCATAACTATTACACTTCCAGCATCATCACCATGACTATTACACTCCCAGCATCATCACCATGACTATTACACTCGCTACATCGTCACCATGACTATTACACTCCCAAAATCATCACTATGACTATTACACTCCCAGCATCATCACCATGACTATTACACTCCCAGCATCATCACCATGACTATTACACTCCCAACATCATCACCATGACTATTACACTCCCAACATCGTCACCATGACTATTACACTCCCAACATCATCATGACTATTTCACTCCCAACATCGTCACCATGACTATTGCACTCCCAACATCTTCACCATGACTATTCCACTCCCAACATCTTCACCATGACTATCACACTCCCAACATCTCCACCATGACTATTACACTTCTAACATCGTCACCATGACTATTACACTCCCAATATCTTCACCATGACTATTACACTCCCAACATCATCATCATGACTAATTCACTCCCAACATCGTCACTATGACTATTACACTCCCAACATCGTCACCATGACTATTGTACTCCCAACATCGTCACCTTGACTATTACACTCCCAACATCGTCACCATGACTATTACACTCCCAGCATTATCACCATGACTATTACACTCTCAACCTCTTCACCATGACTATTACACTCCCAACATCTTCACCATGACTATTGCATTCCCAACATCTCCACCATGACTATTACACTCCCAACATCGTCATCATGACTATTACACTCCCAACATCGTCACCATGACTATTATACTCCCAACATCGTCACTATGACTATTACACTCCCAACATCATTACCATGACTATACACTCCCAGCATCATCTCCATGACTATTACACTCCCAACATCATCACCATGACTATTACACTCCCAACATCATCACCATGACTATTACACTCACAGCATCATCACCATGACTACTACACTCCCAACATCTTCACAATGACCATTACACTCTCAACATCATCTCCATAACTATTACACTCCCAACATCATCATCATGACTATTACACTTCCAACATCGTCACCATGACTATTACACTCCCAACATCTTCACCATGACTATTACACTCCCAACATCATCACCATGACTATTACACTCCCAACATCGTCACCGTGACTATTACACTCCAACATCATCACCATGACGATTACACTCCTAATATCGTCACCATGACTATTACACTCCAAACATCACCATGACTATTACACTCCCAACATCATCACCATGACTATTACACTCCCAACATCGTCACTATGACTATTACACTCCCAACAACGTCATCATGACTATTACACTCCCAACATCTTCACCATGACTATTACATTCCCAACATCATCACCATGACTATTACACTCCCAACATCGTCACAATGACTATTACACTCCCAGCATCATCACCATGACTATTACACTCCCAACATCTTCACCATGACTATTACACTCCCAACATCTCCACCATGACTATTACACTTCCAACATCGTCATCATGACTATTACACTCCCAACATCATCACCATGACTATTACACTTCCAACATTATCACCTTGACTATTATACTCCCAACATCGTCATCACGACTATTACACTCCCAACATCTCCACCATGACCATTACACTCCCAACATCTCCACCATGACTATTACACTCCCAACATCATCACTATGACTATTGCACTCCAACATCTCCACCATGATTATTACACTTCCAACATCGTCATCATGACTATTACACTCCCAACATCATCACCATGACTATTACACTCCCAACATCGTCACCATGACTATTACACTCCCAACATCATCACCATGACTATTACACTCCCAACATCATCATGACTATTTCACTCCCAACATCGTCACCATGACTATTGCACTCCCAACATCTTCACCATGACTATTGCACTCCCAACATCTTCACCATGACTATTACACTTCCAACATCTCCACCATGACTATTACACTCCCAACATCGTCACCGTAACTATTACACTCCCAACATCATCATGACTATTTCACTCCCAACATCGTCACTATGACTACTACACTCCCAACATCGTCACCATGACTATTGCACTCCCAACATCGTCACCTTGACTATTACACTCCCAACATCGTCACCATGACTATTACACTCCCAACATCATCACTATGACTATTACACTCCCAGCATCATCACCACGACTATTACACTCCCAACCTCTTCACCATGACTATTACACTCCCAACATCTTCACCATGACTATTGCATTCCCAACATCTCCACCATGACTATTACACTCCCAACATCGTCATCATGACTATTACAATCCCAACATCGTCACCATGACTATTACACTCCCAACATCGTCACTATGACTATTACACTCCCAACATCATCACCATGACTATACACTCCCAGCATCATCACCATGACTATTACACTCCCAGCATCGTCACCATGACTATTACACTCCCAACATCATCACCATGACTATTACACTCCCAAAATCGTCATCATGACTATTACACTCCCAACATCATCACAATGACTATTACACTCCCAACATCGTCATCATGACTATTACACTCCCAACATCTTCACCATGACTATTACACTCCCAACATCGTCACCATGACTATTACACTCCCAACATCGTCACCATGACTATTACACTCCCAACATCATCACCATAACTATTACACTTCCAGCATCATCACCATGACTATTACACTCCCAGCATCATCACCATGACTATTACACTCGCTACATCGTCACCATGACTATTACACTCCCAAAATCATCACTATGACTATTACACTCCCAGCATCATCACCATGACTATTACACTCCCAGCATCATCACCATGACTATTACACTCCCAACATCATCACCATGACTATTACACTCCCAACATCGTCACCATGACTATTACACTCCCAGCATCATCACCATGACTATTACACTCCCAACATCGTCACCGTAACTATTACACTCCCAACATCATCATGACTATTTCACTCCCAACATCGTCACTATGACTATTACACTCCCAACATCGTCACCATGACTATTGCACTCCCAACATCGTCACCATGACTATTACACTCCCAACATCGTCACCATGACTATTACACTCCCAACCTCTTCACCATGACTATTACACTCCCAACATCTTCACCATGACTATTGCATTCCCAACATCTCCACCATGACTATTACTCTCCCAACATCGTCATCATGACTATTACACTCCCAACATCGTCACCATGACTATTACACTCCCAACATCGTCACTATGACTATTACACTCCCAACATCATTACCATGACTATACACTCCCAGCATCATCACCATGACTATTACACTCCCAACATCGTCACCATGACTATTACACTCCCAACATCATCACCATGACTATTACACTCCCAACATCTTCACCATGACTATTACACTCCCAACATCTTCACCATGACTATTACATTCCCAGCATCATCACCATGACTATTTCACTCCCAACATCATCACCATGACTATTACACTCCCAACATCGTCACCATGACTATTACACTCCCAACATCGTCACCATGACTATTACACTCCCAACATCGTCACCATGAACATTACACTCCCAACATCGTCACCATGACTATTACACTCCCAACATCATCACCATGACTATTACACTCCCAACATCTTTACCATGACTATTGCACTCCCAACTTCTTCACCATGACTATTACACTCCCAACATCGTCACCATGACTATTACACTCCCAACATCATCATCATGACTATTACACTCCCAACATCGCTTCCATGACTGTTACACTCCCAACATCATCATTATGACTATTAATCTCACAACATCGTCACCATGACTATTACACTCCCAACATCGTCATCATGATTATTACACTCCCAACATCATCACCCTGACTGTTACACTCCCAACATCGCCATCATGACTATTACACTCCCAACATCGTCACCATGACTATTACACTCCCAACATCGTCACCATGACTATTACACTCCCAACATTTCCATGATTATTATATTCTCAACATCACCATGACTAGTACACTCCCAACATCGTCACCATGACTATTACACTCCCAACATCACCATGACAAGTTCACTCCCAACATCAACATGACTAGTACACTCCCAACATCATCACCATGACTATTACACTCCCAACATCGTAACTATGACTATTACACTCCCAACATCATCACTATGACTATTACACTCCCAACATCATCACCATGACTATTACACTCCCAACATCATCACCATGATTATTACACTCCCAACATCATCACCATGACTATTACACTCCCAACATCATCACCATGACTATTACACTCCCAACATCATCACCATGACTTTTACACTCCCAACATCGTCACTATGACTATTACACTCCCAACATCTTCACCATGACTATTACACTCCCAACATCGTCACCATGACTATTACACTCCCAACATCTTCACCATGACTATTTCGCTCTCAACATCGTCACCATAACTATTACACTCCCAACATCATCATGACTATTTCACTCCCAACATCGTCACTATGACTATTACACTCCCAACATCATCACCATGACTATTACACTCCCAACATCATCACCATGACTATTACACTCCCAACATCATCACCATGACTATTACACTTCCAACATCGTCACCATGACTATAACACTCCCAACATCATCACCATGACTATTACACTCCCAACATCATCTCCATGACTATAACACTCACAACATCATCTCCATGACTATTACACTCCCAACATCATCACCATGACTATTACACTCCCAACATCATCACCATGACTATTACACTCCCAGCATCATCACCATGACTATTACACTCCCAACATCTTCACAATTACTATTACACTCCCAACATCGTCACCATGACTACTACACTCCCAACATCTTCACAATGACCATTACACTCTCAACATCATCTCCATAACTATTACACTCCCAACATCATCATCATGACTATTACACTTCCAACATCGTCACCATGACTATTACACTCCCAACATCTTCACCATGACTATTACACTCCCAACATCATCATCATGACTATTACACTCCCAACATCTTCACAATGACTATTACACTCTCAACATCATCTCCATAACTATTACACTCCCAACATCATCATCATGACTATTACACTTCCAACATCGTCACCATGACTATTACACTCCCAACATCTTCACCATGACTATTACACTCCCAACATCATCACCATGACTATTACACTCCCAACATCGTCACAGTGACTATTACACTCCAACATCATCACCATGACGATTACACTCCCAACATCGTCACCATGACTATTACACCCCAAACATCACCATGACTATTACACTCCAAACATCATCACCATGACTATTACACTCCCAACATCGTCACTATGACTATTACACTCCTAACAACGTCATCATGACTATTACACTCCCAACATCTTCACCATGACTATTACATTCCCAACATCATCACCATGACTATTACACTCCCAACATCGTCACCATGACTATTACACTCCCAGCATCATCACCATGACTATTACACTCCCAACATCTTCACCATGACTATTACACTCCCAACATCTCCACCATGACTATTACACTCCCAACATCTTCACTATGGCTATTGCACTCCAACATCTCCACCATGACTATTACACTTCCAACATCGTCATCATGACTATTACACTCCCAACATCATCACCATGACTATTACACTTCCAACATCATCACCATGACTATTATACTCCCAACATCGTCATCATGACTATTACACTCCCAACATCTCCACCATGACTATTACACTCCCAACATCTCCACCATGACTATTACACTCCCAACATCATCACCATGATTATTGCACTCCAACATCTCCACCATGACTATTACACTTCCAACATCGTCATCATGACTATTACACTCCCAACATCATCACCATGACTATTACACTCCCAACATCGTCACCATGACTATTACACTCCCAACATCATCACCATGACTATTACACTCCCAACATCATCATGACTATTTCACTCCCAACATCGTCACCATGACTATTGCACTCCCAACATCTTCACCATGACTATTCCACTCCCAACATCTTCACCATGACTATCACACTCCCAACATCTCCACCATGACTATTACACTTCCAACATCGTCACCATGACTATTACACTCCCAATATCTTCACCATGACTATTACACTCCCAACATCATCATCATGACTATTTCACTCCCAACATCGTCACTATGACTATTACACTCCCAACATCGTCACCATGACTATTGTACTCCCAACATCGTCACCTTGACTATTACACTCCCAACATCGTCACCATGACTATTACACTCCCAGCATTATCACCATGACTATTACACTCTCAACCTCTTCACCATGACTATTACACTCCCAACATCTTCACCATGACTATTGCATTCCCAACATCTCCACCATGACTATTACACTCCCAACATCGTCATCATGACTATTACACTCCCAACATCGTCACCATGACTATTATACTCCCAACATCGTCACTATGACTATTACACTCCCAACATCATTACCATGACTATACACTCCCAGCATCATCTCCATGACTATTACACTCCCAACATCATCACCATGACTATTACACTCCCAACATCATCACCATGACTATTACACTCACAGCATCATCACCATGACTACTACACTCCCAACATCTTCACAATGACCATTACACTCTCAACATCATCTCCATAACTATTACACTCCCAACATCATCATCATGACTATTACACTTCCAACATCGTCACCATGACTATTACACTCCCAACATCTTCACCATGACTATTACACTCCCAACATCATCACCATGACTATTACACTCCCAACATCGTCACCGTGACTATTACACTCCAACATCATCACCATGACGATTACACTCCTAATATCGTCACCATGACTATTACACTCCAAACATCACCATGACTATTACACTCCCAACATCATCACCATGACTATTACACTCCCAACATCGTCACTATGACTATTACACTCCCAACAACGTCATCATGACTATTACACTCCCAACATCTTCACCATGACTATTACATTCCCAACATCATCACCATGACTATTACACTCCCAACATCGTCACAATGACTATTACACTCCCAGCATCATCACCATGACTATTACACTCCCAACATCTTCACCATGACTATTACACTCCCAACATCTCCACCATGACTATTACACTTCCAACATCGTCATCATGACTATTACACTCCCAACATCATCACCATGACTATTACACTTCCAACATCATCACCTTGACTATTATACTCCCAACATCGTCATCACGACTATTACACTCCCAACATCTCCACCATGACCATTACACTCCCAACATCTCCACCATGACTATTACACTCCCAACATCATCACTATGACTATTGCACTCCAACATCTCCACCATGACTATTACACTTCCAACATCGTCATCATGACTATTACACTCCCAACATCATCACCATGACTATTACACTCCCAACATCGTCACCATGACTATTACACTCCCAACATCATCACCATGACTATTACACTCCCAACATCATCATGACTATTTCACTCCCAACATCGTCACCATGACTATTGCACTCCCAACATCTCCACCATGACTATTACACTCCCAACATCGTCACCGTAACTATTACACTCCCAACATCATCATGACTATTTCACTCCCAACATCGTCACTATGACTACTACACTCCCAACATCGTCACCATGACTATTGCACTCCCAACATCGTCACCTTGACTATTACACTCCCAACATCGTCACCATGACTATTACACTCCCAACATCATCACTATGACTATTACACTCCCAGCATCATCACCATGACTATTACACTCCCAACCTCTTCACCATGACTATTACACTCCCAACATCTTCACCATGACTATTACATTCCCAACATCTCCACCATGACTATTACACTCCCAACATCGTCATCATGACTATTACAATCCCAACATCGTCACCATGACTATTACACTCCCAACATCGTCACTATGACTATTACACTCCCAACATCATCACCATGACTATACACTCCCAGCATCATCACCATGACTATTACACTCCCAGCATCGTCACCATGACTATTACACTCCCAACATCATCACCATGACTATTACACTCCCAAAATCGTCATCATGACTATTACACTCCCAACATCATCACAATGACTATTACACTCCCAACATCGTCATCATGACTATTACACTCCCAACATCTTCACCATGACTATTACACTCCCAACATCGTCACCATGACTATTACACTCCCAACATCGTCACCATGACTATTACACTCCCAACATCATCACCATAACTATTACACTTCCAGCATCATCACCATGACTATTACACTCCCAGCATCATCACCATGACTATTACACTCGCTACATCGTCACCATGACTATTACACTCCCAACATCATCACTATGACTATTACACTCCCAGCATCATCACCATGACTATTACACTCCCAGCATCATCACCATGACTATTACACTCCCAACATCATCACCATGACTATTACACTCCCAACATCGTCACCATGACTATTACACTCCCAGCATCATCACCATGACTATTACACTCCCAACATCGTCACCGTAACTATTACACTCCCAACATCATCATGACTATTTCACTCCCAACATCGTCACTATGACTATTACACTCCCAACATCGTCACCATGACTATTGCACTCCCAACATCGTCACCATGACTATTACACTCCCAACATCGTCACCATGACTATTACACTCCCAACCTCTTCACCATGACTATTACACTCCCAACATCTTCACCATGACTATTGCATTCCCAACATCTCCACCATGACTATTACTCTCCCAACATCGTCATCATGACTATTACACTCCCAACATCGTCAACATGACTATTACACTCCCAACATCGTCACTATGACTATTACACTCCCAACATCATTACCATGACTATACACTCCCAGCATCATCACCATGACTATTACACTCCCAACATCGTCACCATGACTATTACACTCCCAACATCATCACCATGACTATTACACTCCCAACATCTTCACCATGACTATTACACTCCCAACATCTTCACCATGACTATTACATTCCCAGCATCATCACCATGACTATTTCACTCCCAACATCATCACCATGACTATTACACTCCCAACATCGTCACCATGACTATTACACTCCCAACATCGTCACCATGACTATTACACTCCCAACATCGTCACCATGACTATTACAGTCCCAACATCATCACCATGACTATTACACTCCCAGCATCATCACCATGACTATTACACTCCCAGCATCATCACCATGACTATTACACTCCCAACATCTCCACCATGACTTTTACACTCCCAACATCGTCACTATGACTATTACACTCCCAACATCTTCACCATGACTATTACACTCCCAACATCGTCACCATGACTATTACACTCCCAACATCTTCACCATGACTATTTCACTCTCAACATCGTCACCATAACTATTACACTCCCAACATCATCATGACTATTTCTCTCCCAACATCGTCACTATGACTGTTACACTCCCAACATCATCACCATGACTATTACACTCCCAACATCATCACCATAACTATTTCACTCCCAACATCATCACCATGACTATTACACTCCCAACCTCATCACCATGACTATTTCACTCCCAACATCATCACCATGACTATTACACTTAAAACATCATCACCATGACTATAACACTCCCAACATCATCACCATGACTATTACACTCCCAACATCTTCTTGTTACGGCCCTCTCGGGACGCAACGGGGTTCTCACTCTGATGTTGTTAGAGGAAGATATATGTATCCGTTTCGAAGCCAGTAGTGGCTATCAAGGGATGAGATCCGTGACGCAAGTAACTTAAAGGGAGTAGGGAAAGAAAGCTAGGAACTTAATACAATATAATGTTCACCTTCACCGTTTAAATATATATAATAAAAGAGCACACAAGGGGGAGGGGTATTAACACTT
Source organism: Procambarus clarkii (assembly GCF_040958095.1). Taxonomy (NCBI): domain Eukaryota; kingdom Metazoa; phylum Arthropoda; class Malacostraca; order Decapoda; family Cambaridae; genus Procambarus; species Procambarus clarkii. The sequence continues at coordinate 31,665,921 of NC_091213.1, read as the reverse complement.
TACAAGGGGATCAACACTGTAGTCTTCTGCTGGAGACTATGGATCCTCGAAGCTAGGTGCTGAGTCCGCGGTGCTTTCTTCGTGGCCTCAAGACGTGTCCTCTGAGAACGCCGAGCCTACCCTGGCCACAGGTCAGCCACAACACAGGTCCACTGGGGGCACCGTCGTGGAGGCCGTCAACCACACGTCCAGCAGGTCTGCTGGCAGGTACTGAGCCAACAAGGCTGGTACGGCCACTCCACGAACGATATAAGGGGTACGCCCTAGACAGGAGTCTCGTGTGATATCACCAATCACCCTCCTGTCCTCAATACCCCAGTGGATTATCGTCTCCAACCGTCGGTCCCGGGTAAATCCTTCCACTGCCACTCCACTGGCAGGCTTAACACACCACAGTGTTCTTCCGGGGGGACGACGTCACGACAGCTGCAGCAAACTTCACTGTATGGAGACTGGCTGCCTCGGGTAGACTGACTCCACCTTCAACACAGTGGTCCCAGGTCGGCTCTGTAAGCAGACACGTCATCAATAACAGGGACACTAAAACACCACACTTACAGGCTCAGACACAAACACCTGACGTATCCAGTCCATAGATGGCGCTGTCGTCGGAGCACCACCTCACCAGAGGTCAGGAGCGGCGGTGTTGAGCGCTGAACCAGACTGGAAACCGGTCCTCGAGGCCAGTACACGCTGTCCTCACTAGGTGTCGTCGTCCGTTTGGCGGGGGTTTCGGGAGCTGACCCACAGATGGCGTGGTTGTCACTGCTCCAGGCTCGGACGCTGGATCCGGGTTCGTAACACTTCTCCATGACTATAATACACTCACAACATCATCTCCATGACTATTACACTCCCAACATCATCACCATGACTATTACACTCCCAACATCATCACCATGACTATTACACTCACAGCATCATCACCATGACTATTATACTCCCAACATCTTCACAATTACTATTACACTCCCAACATCGTCACCATGACTACTACACTCCCAACATCTTCACAATGACCATTACACTCTCAACATCATCTCCATAACTATTACACTCCCAACATCATCATCATGACTATTACACTTCCAACATCGTCACCATGACGATTACACTCCCAACATCTTCAACATGACTATTACACTCCCAACATCATCATCATGACTATTACACTCCCAACATCTTCACAATGACTATTACACTCTCAACATCATCTCCATAACTATTACACTCCCAACATCATCATCATGACTATTACACTTCCAACATCGTCACTATGACTATTACACTCCCAACATCTTCACCATGACTGTTACACTCCCAGCATCATCACCATGACTATTACACTCCCAACATCTTCACAATTACTATTACACTCACAACATCGTCACCATGACTACTACACTCCCAACATCTTCACAATGACCATTACACTCTCAACATCATCTCCATAACTATTACACTCCCAACATCATCATCATGACTATTACACTTCCAACATCGTCACCATGACTATTACACTCCCAACATCTTCACCATGACTATTACACTCCCAACATCATCATCATGACTATTACACTCCCAACATCTTCACAATGACTATTACACTCTCAACATCATCTCCATAACTATTACACTCCCAACATCATCATCATGACTATTACACTTCCAACATCGTCACCATGACTATTACACTCCCAACATCTTCACCATGACTATTACACTCCCAACATCATCACCATGACTATTACACTCCCAACATCGTCACCGTGACTATTACACTCCAACGTCATCACCATGACGATTACACTCCCAACATCGTCACCATGACTATTACACTCCCAACATCTTCACCATGACTATTACACTCCCAACATCATCACCATGACTATTACACTCCCAACATCGTCACTATGACTATTACACTCCCAACAACGTCATCATGACTATTACACTCCCAACATCTTCACCATGACTATTACATTCCCAACATCATCACCATGACTATTACACTCCCAACATCGTCACCATGACTATTACACTCCCAGCATCATCACCATGACTATTACACTCCCAACATCTTCACCATGACTATTACACTCCCAACATCTCCACCATGACTATTACACTTCCAACATCGTCATCATGACTATTACACTCCCAACATCATCACCATGACTATTACACTTCCAACATCATCACCTTGACTATTATACTCCCAACATCGTCATCATGACTATTACACTCCCAACATCTCCACCATGACTATTACACTCCCAACATCTCCACCATGACTATTACACTCCCAACATCGTCACCATGACTATTGCACTCCAACATCTCCACCATGACTATTACACTTCCAACATCGTCATCATGACTATTACACTCCCAACATCATCACCATGACTATTACACTCCCAACATCGTCACCATGACTATTACACTCCCAACATCATCACCATGACTATTACACTCCCAACATCATCATGACTATTTCACTCCCAACATCGTCACCATGACTATTGCACTCCCAACATCTTCACTATGACTATTGCACTCCCAACATCTTCACCATGACTATCACACTCCCAACATCTCCACCATGACTATTACACTTCCAACATCTCCACCATGACTATTACACTCCCAACATCGTCACCGTAACTATTACACTCCAAACATCATCATGACTATTTCACTCCCAACATCGTCACTATGACTACTACATTCCCAACATCGTCACCATGACTATTGCACTCCCAACATCGTCACCTTGACTATTACACTCCCAACATCGTCACCATGACTATTGCACTCCCAACATCGTCACCTTGACTATTACACTCCCAACATCGTCACCATGACTATTACACTCCCAACATCATCACTATGACTATTACACTCCCAGCATCATCACCTTGACTATTACACTCCCAACATCGTAACCATGACTATTGCACTCCCAACATCGTCACCTTGACTATTACACTCCCAACATCGTCACCATGACTATTACACTCCCAACATCATCACTATGACTATTACACTCCCAGCATCATCACCATGACTATTACACTCCCAAACTCTTCACCATGACTATTACACTCCCAACATCTTCACCATGACTATTGCATTCCCAACATCTCCACCATGACTATTACACTCCCAACATCATCATGACTATTTCACTCCCAACATCGTCACCATGACTATTGCACTCCCAACATCTTCACCATGACTATTGCACTCCCAACATCTTCACCATGACTATCACACTCCCAACATCTCCACCATGACTATTACACTTCCAACATCTCCACCATGACTATTACACTCCCAACATCGTCACCGTAACTATTACACTCCCAACATCATCATGACTATTTCACTCCCAACATCGTCACTATGACTACTACACTCCCAACATCGTCACCATGACTATTGCACTCCCAACATCGTCACCTTGACTATTACACTCCCAACATCGTCACCATGACTATTGCACTCCCAACATCGTCACCTTGACTATTACACTCCCAACATCGTCACCATGACTATTACACTCCCAACATCATCACTATGACTATTACACTCCCAGCATCATCACCATGACTATTACACTCCCAAACTCTTCACCATGACTATTACACTCCCAACATCTTCACCATGACTATTGCATTCCCAACATCTCCACCATGACTATTACACTCCCAACATCGTCATCATGACTATTACACTCCCAACATCGTCACCATGACTATTACACTCCCAACATCGTCACTATGACTATTACACTCCCAACATCATCACCATGACTATACACTCCCAGCATCATCACCATGACTATTACACTCCCAGCATGGTCACCATGACTATTACACTCCCAACATCATCACCATGACTATTACACTCCCAAAATCGTCATCATGACTATTACACTCCCAATATCATCACAATGACTATTACACTCCCAACATCGTCATCATGACTATTACACTCCCAACATCTTCACCATGACTATTACACTCCCAACATCGTCACCATGACTATTACACTCCCAACATCGTCACCATGACTATTACACTCCCAACATCATCACCATAACTATTACACTCCCAGCATCATCACCATGACTATTACACTCCCAGCATCATCACCATGACTATTACACTCCCTACATCGTCACCATGACTATTACACTCCCAACATCATCACTATGACTATTACACTCCCAGCATCATCACCATGACTATTACACTCCCAGCATCATCACCATGACTATTACACTCCCAACATCATCACCATGACTATTACACTCCCAACATCGTCACCATGACTATTACACTCCCAGCATCATCACCATGACTATTACACTCCCAACATCGTCACCGTAACTATTACACTCCCAACATCATCATGACTATTTCACTCCCAACATCGTCACTATGACTATTACACTCCCAACATCGTCACCATGACTATTGCACTCCCAACATCGTCACCATGACTATTACACTCCCAACATCGTCACCATGACTATTACACTCCCAACATCATCACTATGACTATTACACTCCCAGCATCATCACCATGACTATTACACTCCCAACCTCTTCACCATGACTATTACACTCCCAACATCTTCACCATGACTATTGCATTCCCAACATCTCCACCATGACTATTACACTCCCAACATCGTCATCATGACTATTACACTCCCAACATCGTCACCATGACTATTACACTCCCAACATCGTCACTATGACTATTACACTCCCAACATCATTACCATGACTATACACTCCCAGCATCATCACCATGACTATTACACTCCCAACATCGTCACCATGACTATTACACTCCCAACATCATCACCATGACTATTACACTCCCAACATCTTCACCATGACTATTACACTCCCAACATCTTCACCATGACTATTACATTCCCAGCATCATCACCATGACTATTTCACTCCCAACATCATCACCATGACTATTACACTCCCAACATCGTCACCATGACTATTACACTCCCAACATCGTCACCATGACTATTACACTCCCAACATCGTCACCATGACTATTACACTCCCAACATCATCACCATGACTATTTCACTCCCAGCATCATCATTATGACTATTACACTCCCAGCATCATCACCATGACTATTACACTCCCAACATCTCCACCATGACTTTTACACTCCCAACATCGTCACTATGACTATTACACTCCCAACATCTTCACCATGACTATTACACTCCCAACATCGTCACCATGACTATTACACTCCCAACATCTTCACCATGACTATTTCACTCTCAACATCGTCACCATAACTATTACACTCCCAACATCATCATGACTATTTCACTCCCAACATCGTCACTATGACTATTACACTCCCAACATCTTCACCATGACTATTACACTCCCAACATCGTCACCATGACTATTACACTCCCAACATCTTCACCATGACTATTTCACTCTCAACATCGTCACCATAACTATTACACTCCCAACATCATCATGACTATTTCACTCCCAACATCGTCACTATGACTGTTACACTCCCAACATCATCACCATGACTATTACACTCCCAACATCATCACCATGACTATTTCACTCCCAACATCATCACCATGACTATTACACTTAAAACATCATCACCATGACTATAACACTCCCAACATCATCACCATGACTATTACACTCCCAACATCATCTCCATGACTATAATACACTCACAACATCATCTCCATGACTATTACACTCCCAACATCATCACCATGACTATTACACTCCCAACATCATCACCATGACTATTACACTCACAGCATCATCACCATGACTATTATACTCCCAACATCTTCACAATTACTATTACACTCCCAACATCGTCACCATGACTACTACACTCCCAACATCTTCACAATGACCATTACACTCTCAACATCATCTCCATAACTATTACACTCCCAACATCATCACCATGACTATTACACTCCCAACATCTTCACCATGACTATTGCATTCCCAACATCTCCACCATGACTATTACACTCCCAACATCGTCATCATGACTATTACACTCCCAACATCGTCACCATGACTATTACACTCCCAACATCGTCACTATGACTATTACACTCCCAACATCATAACCATGACTATACACTCCCAGCATCATCACCATGACTATTACACTCCCAACATCGTCACCATGACTATTACACTCCCAACATCATCACCATGACTATTACACTCCCAACATCTTCACCATGACTATTACACTCCCAACATCTTCACCATGACTATTACATTCCCAGCATCATCACCATGACTATTTCACTCCCAACATCATCACCATGACTATTACACTCCCAACATCGTCATCATGACTATTACACTCCCAACATCGTCACCATGAATATTACACTCCCAACATCGTCACCATGACTATTACACTCCCAACATCGTCACCATGACTATTACACTCCCAACATCATCACCATGACTATTACACTCCCAGCATCATCACCATGACCATTACACTCCCAGCATCATCACCATGACTATTACACTCCCAACATCTCCACCATGACTTTTACACTCCCAACATCGTCACTATGACTATTACACTCCCAACATCTTCACCATGACTATTACACTCCCAACATCGTCACCATGACTATTACACTCCCAACATCTTCACCATGACTATTTCACTCTCAACATCATCACCATAACTATTACACTCCCAACATCATCATGACTATTTCACTCCCAACATCGTCACTATGACTGTTACACTCCCAACTTCATCACCATGACTATTACACTCCCAACATCATCACCATGACTATTTCACTCCCAACATCATCACCATGACTATTACACTCCCAACATCATCACCATGACTATTTCACTCCCAACATCATCACCATGACTATTACACTTAAAACATCATCACCATGACTATAACACTCCCAACATCATCACCATGACTATTACACTCCCAACATCATCTCCATGACTATAATACACTCACAACATCATCTCCATGACTATTACACTCCCAACATCATCACCATGACTATTACACTCCCAACATCATCACCATGACTATTACACTCACAGCATCATCACCATGACTATTATACTCCCAACATCTTCACAATTACTATTACACTCCCAACATCGTCACCATGACTACTACACTCCCAACATCTTCACAATGACCATTACACTCTCAACATCATCTCCATAACTATTACACTCCCAACATCATCATCATGACTATTACACTTCCAACATCGTCACCATGACTATTACACTCCCAACATCTTCACCATGACTATTACACTCCCAACATCATCATCATGACTATTACACTCCCAACATCTTCACAATGACTATTACACTCTCAACATCATCTCCATAACTATTACACTCCCAACATCATCATCATGACTATTACACTTCCAACATCGTCACAATGACTATTACACTCCCAACATCTTCACCATGACTGTTACACTCCCAGCATCATCACCTTGACTATTACACTCCCAACATCTTCACAATTACTATTACACTCCCAACATCGTCACCATGACTACTACACTCCCAACATCTTCACAATGACCATTACACTCTCAACATCATCTCCATAACTATTACACTCCCAACATCATCATCATGACTATTACACTTCCAACATCGTCACTATGACTATTACACTCCCAACATCTTCACCATGACTATTACACTCCCAACATCGTCACCATGACTATTACACTCCCAACATCTTCACCATGACTATTTCACTCTCAACATCGTCACCATAACTATTACACTCCCAACATCATTACCATGACTATACACTTCCAGCATCATCACCATGACTATTACACTCCCAACATCGTCACCATGACTATTACACTCCCAACATCGTCACCATGACTATTACACTCCTAACATCATCACCATAACTATTACACTCCCAGCATCATCACCATGACTATTACACTCCCAGCATCATCACCATGACTATTACACTCCCTACATCGTCACCATGACTATTACACTCCCAACATCATCACTATGACTATTACACTCCCAGCATCATCACCATGACTATTACACTCCCAGCATCATCACCATGACTATTACACTCCCAACATCATCACCATGACTATTACACTCCCAACATCGTCACCATGACTATTACACTCCCAGCATCATCACCATGACTATTACACTCCCAACATCGTCACCGTAACTATTACACTCCCAACATCATCATGACTATTTCACTCCCAACATCGTCACTATGACTATTACACTCCCAACATCGTCACCATGACTATTGCACTCCCAACATCGTCACCATGACTATTACACTCCCAACATCGTCACCATGACTATTACACTCCCAACATCATCACTATGACTATTACACTCCCAGCATCATCACCATGACTATTACACTCCCAACCTCTTCACCATGACTATTACACTCCCAACATCTTCACCATGACTATTGCATTCCCAACATCTCCACCATGACTATTACACTCCCAACATCGTCATCATGACTATTACACTCCCAACATCGTCACCATGACTATTACACTCCCAACATCGTCACTATGACTATTACACTCCCAACATCATTACCATGACTATACACTCCCAGCATCATCACCATGACTATTACACTCCCAACATCGTCACCATGACTATTACACTCCCAACATCATCACCATGACTATTACACTCCCAACATCTTCACCATGACTATTACACTCCCAACATCTTCACCCTGACTATTACATTCCCAGCATCATCACCATGACTATTTCACTCCCAACATCATCACCATGACTATTACACTCCCAACATCGTCACTATGACTATTACACTCCCAACATCGTCACCATGACTATTGCACTCCCAACATCGTCACCATGACTATTACACTCCCAACATCGTCACCATGACTATTACACTCCCAACATCATCACTATGACTATTACACTCCCAGCATCATCACCATGACTATTACACTCCCAACCTCTTCACCATGACTATTACACTCCCAACATCTTCACCATGACTATTGCATTCCCAACATCTCCACCATGACTATTACACTCCCAACATCGTCATCATGACTATTACACTCCCAACATCGTCACCATGACTATTACACTCCCAACATCGTCACTATGACTATTACACTCCCAACATCATTACCATGACTATACACTCCCAGCATCATCACCATGACTATTACACTCCCAACATCGTCACCATGACTATTACACTCCCAACATCATCACCATGACTATTACACTCCCAACATCTCCACCATGACTTTTACACTCCCAACATCGTCACTATGACTATTACACTCCCAACATCTTCACCATGACTATTACACTCCCAACATCATCATGACTATTTCACTCCCAACATCGTCACCATGACTATTGCACTCCCAACATCTTCACCATGACTATTGCACTCCCAACATCTCCACCATGACTATTACACTTCCAACATCTCCACCATGACTATTACACTCCCAACATCGTCACCGTAACTATTACACTCCCAACATCATCATGACTATTTCACTCCCAACATCGTCTCTATGACTACTACACTCCCAACATCGTCACCATGACTATTGCACTCCCAACATCGTCACCTTGACTATTACACTCCCAACATCGTCACCATGACTATTGCACTCCCAACATCGTCACCTTGACTATTACACTCCCAACATCGTCACCATGACTATTACACACCCAACATCATCACTATGACTATTACACTCCCAGCATCATCACCATGACTATTACACTCCCAAACTCTTCACCATGACTATTACACTCCCAACATCTTCACCATGACTATTGCATTCCCAACATCTCCACCATGACTATTACACTCCCAACATCGTCATCATGACTATTACACTCCCAACATCGTCACCATGACTATTACACTCCCAACATCGTCACTATGACTATTACACTCCCAACATCATCACCATGACTATACACTCCCAGCATCATCACCATGACTATTACACTCCCAGCATCGTCACCATGACTATTACACTCCCAACATCATCACCATGACTATTACACTCCCAAAATCGTCATCATGACTATTACACTCCCAATATCATCACAATGACTATTACACTCCCAACATCATCACCATGACTATTACACTCCCAACATCTTCACCATGACTATTACACTCCCAACATCGTCACCATGACTATTACACTCCCAACATCGTCACCATGACTATTATACTCCCAACATCATCACCATAACTATTACACTCCCAGCATCATCACCATGACTATTACACTCCCAGCATCATCACCATGACTATTACACTCCCTACATCGTCACCATGACTATTACACTCCCAACATCATCACTATGACTATTACACTCCCAGCATCATCACCATGACTATTACACTCCCAGCATCATCACCATGACTATTACACTCCCAACATCATCACCATGACTATTACACTCCCAACATCGTCACCATGACTATTCCACTCCCAGCATCATCACCATGACTATTACACTCCCAACATCGTCACCGTAACTATTACACTCCCAACATCATCATGACTATTTCACTCCCAACATCATCACTATGACTATTACACTCCCAGCATCATCACCATGACTATTACACTCCCAGCATCATCACCATGACTATTACACTCCCAACATCATCACCATGACTATTACACTCCCAGCATCATCACCATGACTATTACACTCCCAGCATCATCACCATGACTATTACACTCCCAACATCATCACCATGACTATTACACTCCCAACATCGTCACCATGACTATTACACTCCCAGCATCATCACCATGACTATTACACTCCCAACATCGTCACCGTAACTATTACACTCCCAACATCATCATGACTATTTCACTCCCAACATCGTCACTATGACTATTACACTCCCAACATCGTCACCATGACTATTGCAATCCCAACATCGTCACCATGACAATTACACTCCCAACATCGTCACCATGACTATTACACTCCCAACATCGTCACCATGACTATTACACTCCCAACATCATCACCATAACTATTACACTCCCAGCATCATCACCATGACTATTACACTCCCAGCATCATCACCATGACTATTACACTCCCTACATCGTCACCATGACTATTACACTCCCAACATCATCACTATGACTATTACACTCCCAGCATCATCACCATGACTATTACACTCCCAGCATCATCACCATGACTATTACACTCCCAACATCATCACCATGACTATTACACTCCCAACATCGTCACCATGACTATTACACTCCCAGCATCATCACCATGACTATTACACTCCCAACATCGTCACCGTAACTATTACACTCCCAACATCATCATGACTATTTCACTCCCAACATCGTCACTATGACTATTACACTCCCAACATCGTCACCATGACTATTGCACTCCCAACATCGTCACCATGACTATTACACTCCCAACATCGTCACCATGACTATTACACTCCCAACATCATCACTATGACTATTACACTCCCAGCATCATCACCATGACTATTACACTCCCAACCTCTTCACCATGACTATTACACTCCCAACATCTTCACCATGACTATTGCATTCCCAACATCTCCACCATGACTATTACACTCCCAACATCGTCATCATGACTATTACACTCCCAACATCGTCACCATGACTATTACACTCCCAACATCGTCACTATGACTATTACACTCCCAACATCATTACCATGACTATACACTCCCAGCATCATCACCATGACTATTACACTCCCAACATCGTCACCATGACTATTACACTCCCAACATCATCACCATGACTATTACACTCCCAACATCTTCACCATGACTATTACACTCCCAACATCTTCACCATGACTATTACATTCCCAGCATCATCACCATGACTATTTCACTCCCAACATCATCACCATGACTATTATACTCCCAACATCGTCACCATGACTATTACACTCCCAACATCGTCACCATGACTATTACACTCCCAACATCGTCACCATGACTATTACACTCCCAACATCATCACCATGACTATTTCACTCCCAGCATCATCATTATGACTATTACACTCCCAGCATCATCACCATGACTATTACACTCCCAACATCTCCACCATGACTTTTACACTCCCAACATCGTCACTATGACTATTACACTCCCAACATCTTCACCATGACTATTACACTCCCAACATCGTCACCATGACTATTACACTCCCAACATCTTCACCATGACTATTTCACTCTCAACATCGTCACCATAACTATTACACTCCCAACATCATCATGACTATTTCACTCCCAACATCGTCACTATGACTATTACACTCCCAACATCTTCACCATGACTATTACACTCCCACCATCGTCACCATGACTATTACACTCCCAACATCTTCACCATGACTATTTCACTCTCAACATCGTCACCATAACTATTACACTCCCAACATCATCATGACTATTTCACTCCCAACATCGTCACTATGACTGTTACACTCCCAACATCATCACCATGACTATTACACTCCCAACATCATCACCATGACTATTTCACTCCCAACATCATCACCATGACTATTACACTTAAAACATCATCACCATGACTATAACACTCCCAACATCATCACCATGACTATTACACTCCCAACATCGTCTCCATGACTATAATACACTCACAACATCATCTCCATGACTATTACACTCCCAACATCATCACCATGACTATTACACTCCCAACATCATCACCATGACTATTACACTCACAGCATCATCACCATGACTATTATACTCCCAACATCTTCACAACTACTATTACACTCCCAACATCGTCACCATGACTACTACACTCCCAACATCTTCACAATGACCATTACACTCTCAACATCATCTCCATAACTATTACACTCCCAACATCATCACCATGACTATTACACTCCCAACATCTTCACCATGACTATTGCATTCCCAACATCTCCACCATGACTATTACACTCCCAACATCGTCATCATGACTATTACACTCCCAACATCGTCACCATGACTATTACACTCCCAACATCGTCACTATGACTATTACACTCCCAACATCATTACCATGACTATACACTCCCAGCTTCATCACCATGACTATTACACTCCCAACATCGTCACCATGACTATTACACTCCCAACATCATCACCATGACTATTACACTCCCAACATCTTCACCATGACTATTACACTCCCAACATCTTCACCATGACTATTACATTCCCAGCATCATCACCATGACTATTTCACTCCCAACATCATCACCATGACTATTACACTCCCAACATCGTCATCATGACTATTACACTCCCAACATCGTCACCATGAATATTACACTCCCAACATCGTCACCATGACTATTACACTCCCAACATCGTCACCATGACTATTACACTCCCAACATCATCACCATGACTATTACACTCCCAGCATCATCACCATGACCATTACACTCCCAGCATCATCACCATGACTATTACACTCCCAACATCTCCACCATGACTTTTACACTCCCAACATCGTCACTATGACTATTACACTCCCAACATCTTCACCATGACTATTACACTCCCAACATCGTCACCATGACTATTACACTCCCAACATCTTCACCATGACTATTTCACTCTCAACATCGTCACCATAACTATTACACTCCCAACATCATCATGACTATTTCACTCCCAACATCGTCACTATGACTGTTACACTCCCAACTTCATCACCATGACTATTACACTCCCAACATCATCACCATGACTATTTCACTCCCAACATCATCACCATGACTATTACACTCCCAACATCATCACCATGACTATTTCACTCCCAACATCATCACCATGACTATTACACTTAAAACATCATCACCATGACTATAACACTCCCAACATCATCACCATGACTATTACACTCCCAACATCATCTCCATGACTATAATACACTCACAACATCATCTCCATGACTATTACACTCCCAACATCATCACCATGACTATTACACTCCCAACATCATCACCATGACTATTACACTCACAGCATCATCACCATGACTATTATACTCCCAACATCTTCACAATTACTATTACACTCCCAACATCGTCACCATGACTACTACACTCCCAACATCTTCACAATGACCATTACACTCTCAACATCATCTCCATAACTATTACACTCCCAACATCATCATCATGACTATTACACTTCCAACATCGTCACCATGACTATTACACTCCCAACATCTTCACCATGACTATTACACTCCCAACATCATCATCATGACTATTACACTCCCAACATCTTCACAATTACTATTACACTCTCAACATCATCTCCATAACTATTACACTCCCAACATCATCATCATGACTATTACACTTCCAACATCGTCACTATGACTATTACACTCCCAACATCTTCACCATGACTGTACCACTCCCAGCATCATCACCTTGACTATTACACTCCCAACATCTTCACAATTACTATTACACTCCCAACATCGTCACCATGACTACTACACTCCCAACATCTTCACAATGACCATTACACTCTCAACATCATCTCCATAACTATTACACTCCCAACATCATCATCATGACTATTACACTTCCAACATCGTCACTATGACTATTACACTCCCAACATCTTCACCATGACTATTACACTCCCAACATCGTCACCATGACTATTACACTCCCAACATCTTCACCATGACTATTTCACTCTCAACATCGTCACCATAACTATTACACTCCCAACATCATTACCATGACTATACACTCCCAGCATCATCACCATGACTATTACACTCCCAACATCGTCACCATGACTATTACACTCCCAACATCGTCACCATGACTATTACACTCCCAACATCATCACCATAACTATTACACTCCCAGCATCATCACCATGACTATTACACTCCCAGCATCATCACCATGACTATTACACTCCCTACATCGTCACCATGACTATTACACTCCCAACATCATCACTATGACTATTACACTCCCAGCATCATCACCATGACTATTACACTCCCAGCATCATCACCATGACTATTACACTCCCAACATCATCACCATGACTATTACACTCCCAACATCGTCACCATGACTATTACACTCCCAGCATCATCACCATGACTATTACACTCCCAACATCGTCACCGTAACTATTACACTCCCAACATCATCATGACTATTTCACTCCCAACATCGTCACTATGACTATTACACTCCCAACATCGTCACCATGACTATTGCACTCCCAACATCGTCACCATGACTATTACACTCCCAACATCGTCACCATGACTATTACACTCCCAACATCATCACTATGACTATTACACTCCCAGCATCATCACCATGACTATTACACTCCCAACCTCTTCACCATGACTATTACACTCCCAACATCTTCACCATGACTATTGCATTCCCAACATCTCCACCATGACTATTACACTCCCAACATCGTCATCATGACTATTACACTCCCAACATCGTCACCATGACTATTACACTCCCAACATCGTCACTATGACTATTACACTCCCAACATCATTACCATGACTATACACTCCCAGCATCATCACCATGACTATTACACTCCCAACATCGTCACCATGACTATTACACTCCCAACATCATCACCATGACTATTACACTCCCAACATCTTCACCATGACTATTACACTCCCAACATCTTCACCATGACTATTACATTCCCAGCATCATCACCATGACTATTTCACTCCCAACATCATCACCATGACTATTACACTCCCAACATCGTCACCATGACTATTACACTCCCAACATCGTCACCATGACTATTACACTCCCAACATCGTCACCATGACTATTACACTCCCAACATCATCACCATGACTATTACACTCCCAGCATCATCATTATGACTATTACACTCCCAGCATCATCACCATGACTATTACACTCCCAACATCTCCACCATGACTTTTACACTCCCAACATCGTCACTATGACTATTACACTCCCAACATCTTCACCATGACTATTACACTCCCAACATCGTCACCATGACTATTACACTCCCAACATCTTCACCATGACTATTTCACTCTCAACATCGTCACCATAACTATTACACTCCCAACATCATCATGACTATTTCACTCCCAACATCGTCACTATGACTATTACACTCCCAACATCTTCACCATGACTATTTCACTCCCAACATCGTCACCATGACTATTACACTCCCAACATCTTCACCATGACAATTTCACTCTCAACATCGTCACCATAACTATTACACTCCCAACATCATCATGACTATTTCACTCCCAACATCGTCACTATGACTGTTACACTCCCAACATCATCACCATGACTATTACACTCCCAACATCATCACCATGACTATTTCACTCCCAACATCATCACCATGACTATTACACTTAAAACATCATCACCATGACTATAACACTCCCAACATCATCACCATGACTATTACACTCCCAACATCATCTCCATGACTATAATACACTCACAACATCATCTCCATGACTATTACACTCCCAACATCATCACCATGACTATTACACTCCCAACATCATCACCATGACTATTACACTCACAGCATCATCACCATGACTATTATACTCCCAACATCTTCGCAATTACTATTACACTCCCAACATCGTCACCATGACTACTACACTCCCAACATCTTCACAATGACCATTACACTCTCAACATCATCTCCATAACTATTACACTCCCAACATCATCATCATGACTATTACACTTCCAACATCGTCACCATGACTATTACACTCCCAACATCTTCACCATGACTATTACACTCCCAACATCATCATCATGACTATTACACTCCCAACATCTTCACAATGACTATTACACTCTCAACATCATCTCCATAACTATTACACTCCCAACATCATCATCATGACTATTACACTTCCAACATCGTCACTATGACTATTACACTCCCAACATCTTCACCATGACTGTTACACTCCCAGCATCATCACCTTGACTATTACACTCCCAACATCTTCACAATTACTATTACACTCCCAACATCGTCACCATGACTACTACACTCCCAACATCTTCACAATGACCATTACACTCTCAACATCATCTCCATAACTATTACACTCCCAACATCATTATCATGACTATTACACTTCCAACATCGTCACTATGACTATTACACTCCCAACATCTTCACCATGACTATTACACTCCCAACATCGTCACCATGACTATTACACTCCCAACATCTTCACCATGACTATTTCACTCTCAACATCGTCACCATAACTATTACACTCCCAACATCATCATGACTATTTCACTCCCAACATCGTCACTATGACTGTTACACTCCCAACATCATCACCATGACTATTACACTCCCAACATCATCACCATGACTATTTCACTCCCAACATCATCACCATGACTATTACACTTAAAACATCATCACCATGACTATAACACTCCCAACATCATCACCATGACTATTACACTCCCAACATCATCTCCATGACTATAACACTCACAACATCATCTCCATGACTATTACACTCCCAACATCATCACCATGACTATTACACTCCCAACATCTTCACCATGACTATTACACTCCCAACATCATCATCATGACTATTACACTCCCAACATCTTCACAATGACTATTACACTCTCAACATCATCTCCATAACTATTACACTCCCAACATCATCATCATGACTATTACACTTCCAACATCGTCACCATGACTATTACACTCCCAACATCTTCACCATGACTATTACACTCCCAACATCATCACCATGACTATTACACTCCCAACATCGTCACCGTGACTATTACACTCCAACATCATCACCATGACGATTACACTCCCAACATCGTCACCATGACTATTACACTCCAAACATCACCATGACTATTACACTCCCAACATCATCACCATGACTATTACACTCCCAACATCGTCACTATGACTATTACACTCCCAACAACGTCATCATGACTATTACACTCCCAACATCATCACCATGACTATTTCACTCCCAACATCATCACCATGACTATTACACTTAAAACATCATCACCATGACTATAACACTCCCAACATCATCACCATGACTATTACACTCCCAACATCATCTCCATGACTATAACACTCACAACATCATCTCCATGACTATTACACTCCCAACATCATCACCATGACTATTACACTCCCAACATCATCACCATGACTATTACACTCACAGCATCATCACCATGACTATTATACTCCCAACATCTTCACAATTACTATTACACTCCCAACATCGTCACCATGACTACTACACTCCCAACATCTTCACAATGACCATTACACTCTCAACATCATCTCCATAACTATTACACTCCCAACATCATCATCATGACTATTACACTTCCAACATCGTCACCATGACTATTACACTCCCAACATCTTCACCATGACTATTACACTCCCAACATCATCATCATGACTATTACACTCCCAACATCTTCACAATGACTATTACACTCTCAACATCATCTCCATAACTATTACACTCCCAACATCATCATCATGACTATTACACTTCCAACATCGTCACTATGACTGTTACACTCCCAACATCTTCACCATGACTGTTACACTCCCAGCATCATCAACATGACTATTACACTCCCAACATCGTCACCATGACTATTACACTCCCAACATCATCACCATGACTATTACACTCCCAACATCGTCATCATGACTATTACACTCCCAACATCATCACCATGACTATTACACTCCCAACATCGTCATCATGACTATTACACTCCCAACATCGTCACCATGACTATTACACTCCCAACATCGTCACCATGACTATTACACTCCCAACATCGTCACCATGACTACTACACTTCCAACATCATCACCATGACTATTACACTCCCAGCATCATCACCATGACTCTTACACTCCCAGCATCATCACCATGACTATTACACTCCCTACATCGTCACCATGACTATTACACTCCCAACATCATCACTATGACTATTACACTCCCAGCATCATCACCATGACTATTACACTCCCAGCATCATCACCATGACTATTACACTCCCAACATCTTCAATATGACTATTACACTCCCAGCATCATCACCATGACTATTACACTCCCAACATCATCACCATGACTATTACACTCCCAACATCATCACCATGACTATTACACTCCCAACATCGTCACCATGACTATTACACTCCCAGCATCATCACCATGACTATTACACTCCCAACATCGTCACCGTAACTATTACACTCCCAACATCATCATGACTATTTCACTCCCAACATCGTCACTATGACTATTACTCTCCCAACATCGTCACCATGACTATTGCCCTCCCAACATCGTCACCTTGACTATTACACTCCCAACATCGTCACCATGACTATTACACTCCCAACATCGTCACCATGACTATTACACTCCCAACATCATCACCATGACTATTACACTCCAAACATCTTCACCATGACTATTACACTCCCAACATCTTCACCATGACTATTACATTCCCAGCATCATCACCATGACTATTTCACACCCAACATCATCACCATGACTATTACACTCCCAACATCGTCATCATGACTATTACACTCCCAACATCGTCACCATGACTATTACACTCCCAACATCGTCACCATGACTATTACACTCCCAACATCGTCACCATGACTATTACACTATTAACATCATCACCATGACTATTACACTCCCAGCATCATCACCATGACCATTACACTCCCAGCATCATCACCATGACTATTACACTCCCAACATCTCCACCATGACTTTTACACTCCCAACATCGTCACTATGACTATTACACTCCCAACATCTTCACCATGACTATTACACTCCCAACATCGTCACCATGACTATTACACTCCCAACATCTTCACCATGACTATTTCACTCTCAAAATCGTCACCATAACTATTACACTCCCAACATCATCATGACTATTTCACTCCCAACATCGTCACTATGACTGTTACACTCCCAACATCATCACCATGACTATTACACTCCCAACATCATCACCATGACTATTTCACTCCCAACATCATCACCATGACTATTACACTCCCAACATCATCACCATGACTATTTCACTCCCAACATCATCACCATGACTATTACACTTAAAACATCATCACCATGACTATAACACTCCCAACATCATCACCATGACTATTACACTCCCAACATCATCTCCATGACTATAATACACTCACAACATCATCTCCATGACTATTACACTCCCAACATCATCACCATGACTATTACACTCCCAACATCATCACCATGACTATTACACTCACAGCATCATCACCATGACTATTATACTCCCAACATCTTCACAATTACTATTACACTCCCAACATCGTCACCATGACTACTACACTCCCAACATCTTCACAATGACCATTACACTCTCAACATCATCTCCATAACTATTACACTCCCAACATCATCATCATGACTATTACACTTCCAACATCGTCACCATGACTATTACACTCCCAACATCTTCACTATGACTATTACACTCCCAACATCATCATCATGACTATTACACTCTCAACATCTTCACAATGACTATTACACTCTCAACATCATCTCCATAACTATTACACACCCAACATCATCATCATGACTATTACACTTCCAACATCGTCACTATGACTATTACACTCCCAACATCTTCACCATGACTGTTACACTCCCAGCATCATCACCTTGACTATTACACTCCCAACATCTTCACAATTACTATTACACTCCCAACATCGTCACCATGACTACTACACTCCCAACATATTCACAATGACCATTACACTCTCAACATCATCTCCATAACTATTACACTCCCAACATCATCATCATGACTATTACACTTCCAACATCGTCACTATGACTATTACACTCCCAACATCTTCACCATGACTATTACACTCCCAACATCGTCACCATGACTATTACACTCCCAACATCTTCACCATGACTATTTCACTCTCAACATCGTCACCATAACTATTACACTCCCAACATCATCATGACTATTTCACTCCCAACATCGTCACTATGACTGTTACACTCCCAACATCATCACCATGACTATTACACTCCCAACATCATCACCATGACTATTTCACTCCCAACATCATCACCATGACTATTACACTTAAAACATCATCACCATGACTATAACACTCCCAACATCATCACCATGACTATTACACTCCCAACATCATCTCCATGACTATAACACTCACAACATCATCTCCATGACTATTACACTCCCAACATCATCACCATGACTATTACACTCCCAACATCTTCACCATGACTATTACACTCCCAACATCATCATCATGACTATTACACTCCCAACATCTTCACAATGACTATTACACTCTCAACATCATCTCCATAACTATTACACTCCCAACATCATCATCATGACTATTACACTTCCAACATCGTCACCATGACTATTACACTCCCAACATCTTCACCATGACTATTACACTCCCAACATCATCACCATGACTATTACACTCCCAACATCGTCACCGTGACTATTACACTCCAACATCATCACCATGACGATTACACTCCCAACATCGTCACCATGACTATTACACTCCAAACATCACCATGACTATTACACTCCCAACATCATCACCATGACTATTACACTCCCAACATCGTCACTATGACTATTACACTCCCAACAACGTCATCATGACTATTACACTCCCAACATCATCACCATGACTATTTCACTCCCAACATCATCACCATGACTATTACACTTAAAACATCATCACCATGACTAT
This sequence comes from Procambarus clarkii, assembly GCF_040958095.1. NCBI lineage: Eukaryota > Metazoa > Arthropoda > Malacostraca > Decapoda > Cambaridae > Procambarus > Procambarus clarkii. The sequence continues at coordinate 31,643,751 of NC_091213.1, read as the reverse complement.
AACACTCCCAACATCATCACCATGACTATTACACTCCCAACATCATCTCCATGACTATAACACTCACAACATCATCTCCATGACTATTACACTCCCAACATCATCACCATGACTATTACACTCCCAACATCATCACCATGACTATTACACTCACAGCATCATCACCATGACTATTATACTCCCAACATCTTCACAATTACTATTACACTCCCAACATCGTCACCATGACTACTACACTCCCAACATCTTCACAATGACCATTACAATCTCAACATCATCTCCATTACTATTACACTCCCAACATCATCATCATGACTATTACACTTCCAACATCGTCACCATGACTATTACACTCCCAACATCTTCACCATGACTATTACACTCCCAACATCATCATCATGACTATTACACTCCCAACATCTTCACAATGACTATTACACTCTCAACATCATCTCCATAACTATTACACTCCCAACATCATCATCATGACTATTACACTTCCAACATCGTCACTATGACTATTACACTCCCAACATCTTCACCATGACTGTTACACTCCCAGCATCATCAACATGACTATTACACTCCCAACATCGTCACCATGACTATTACACTCCCAACATCATCACCATGACTATTACACTCCCAACATCGTCATCATGACTATTACACTCCCAACATCATCACCATGACTATTACACTCCCAACATCGTCATCATGACTATTACACTCCCAACATCGTCACCATGACTATTACACTCCCAACATCGTCACCATGACTATTACACTCCCAACATCGTCACCATGACTACTACACTTCCAACATCATCACCATGACTATTACACTCCCAGCATCATCACCATGACTCTTACACTCCCAGCATCATCACCATGACTATTACACTCCCTACATCGTCACCATGACTATTACACTCCCAACATCATCACTATGACTATTACACTCCCAGCATCATCACCATGACTATTACACTCCCAGCATCATCATCATGACTATTACACTCCCAACATCTTCAATATGACTATTACACTCCCAGCATCATCACCATGACTATTACACTCCCAACATCATCACCATGACTATTACACTCCCAACATCATCACCATGACTATTACACTCCCAACATCGTCACCATGACTATTACACTCCCAGCATCATCACCATGACTATTACACTCCCAACATCGTCACCGTAACTATTACACTCCCAACATCATCATGACTATTTCACTCCCAACATCGTCACTATGACTATTACTCTCCCAACATCGTCACCATGACTATTGCCCTCCCAACATCGTCACCTTGACTATTACACTCCCAACATCGTCACCATGACTATTACACTCCCAACATCGTCACCATGACTATTACACTCCCAACATCATCACCATGACTATTACACTCCCAACATCTTCACCATGACTATTACACTCCCAACATCTTCACCATGACTATTACATTCCCAGCATCATCACCATGACTATTTCACTCCCAACATCATCACCATGACTATTACACTCCCAACATCGTCATCATGACTATTACACTCCCAACATCGTCACCATGACTATTACACTCCCAACATCGTCACCATGACTATTACACTCCCAACATCGTCACCATGACTATTACACTATTAACATCATCACCATGACTATTACACTCCCAGCATCATCACCATGACCATTACACTCCCAGCATCATCACCATGACTATTACACTCCCAACATCTCCACCATGACTTTTACACTCCCAACATCGTCACTATGACTATTACACTCCCAACATCTTCACCATGACTATTACACTCCCAACATCGTCACCATGACTATTACACTCCCAACATCTTCACCATGACTATTTCACTCTCAACATCGTCACCATAACTATTACACTCCCAACATCATCATGACTATTTCACTCCCAACATCGTCACTATGACTGTTACACTCCCAACATCATCACCATGACTATTACACTCCCAACATCATCACCATGACTATTTCACTCCCAACATCATCACCATGACTATTACACTCCCAACATCATCACCATGACTATTTCACTCCCAACATCATCACCATGACTATTACACTTAAAACATCATCACCATGACTATAACACTCCCAACATCATCACCATGACTATTACACTCCCAACATCATCTCCATGACTATAATACACTCACAACATCATCTCCATGACTATTACACTCCCAACATCATCACCATGACTATTACACTCCCAACATCATCACCATGACTATTACACTCACAGCATCATCACCATGACTATTATACTCCCAACATCTTCACAATTACTATTACACTCCCAACATCGTCACCATGACTACTACACTCCCAACATCTTCACAATGACCATTACACTCTCAACATCATCTCCATAACTATTACACTCCCAACATCATCATCATGACTATTACACTTCCAACATCTTCACCATGACTATTTCACTCTCAACATCGTCACCATAACTATTACACTCCCAACATCATCATGACTATTTCACTCCCAACATCGTCACTATGACTGTTACACTCCCAACATCATCACCATGACTATTACACTCCCAACATCATCACCATGACTATTTCACTCCCAACATCATCACCATGACTATTACACTTAAAACATCATCACCATGACTATAACACTCCCAACATCATCACCATGACTATTACACTCCCAACATCATCTCCATGACTATAACACTCACAACATCATCTCCATGACTATTACACTCCCAACATCATCACCATGACTATTACACTCCCAACATCTTCACCATGACTATTACACTCCCAACATCATCATCATGACTATTACACTCCCAACATCTTCACAATGACTATTACACTCTCAACATCATCTCCATAACTATTACACTCCCAACATCATCATCATGACTATTACACTTCCAACATCGTCACCATGACTATTACACTCCCAACATCTTCACCATGACTATTACACTCCCAACATCATCACCATGACTATTACACTCCCAACATCGTCACCGTGACTATTACACTCCAACATCATCACCATGACGATTACACTCCCAACATCGTCACCATGACTATTACACTCCAAACATCACCATGACTATTACACTCCCAACATCATCACCATGACTATTACACTCCCAACATCGTCACTATGACTATTACACTCCCAACAACGTCATCATGACTATTACACTCCCAACATCATCACCATGACTATTTCACTCCCAACATCATCACCATGACTATTACACTTAAAACATCATCACCATGACTATAACACTCCCAACATCATCACCATGACTATTACACTCCCAACATCATCTCCATGACTATAACACTCACAACATCATCTCCATGACTATTACACTCCCAACATCATCACCATGACTATTACACTCCCAACATCATCACCATGACTATTACACTCACAGCATCATCACCATGACTACTACACTCCCAACATCTTCACAATGACCATTACACTCTCAACATCATCTCCATAACTATTACACTCCCAACATCATCATCATGACTATTACACTTCCAACACCGTCACCATGACTATTACACTCCCAACATCTTCACCATGACTATTACACTCCCAACATCATCATCATGACTATTACACTCCCAACATCTTCACAATGACTATTACACTCTCAACATCATCTCCATAACTATTACACTCCCAACATCATCATCATGACTATTACACTTCCAACATCGTGACTATGACTATTACACTCCCAACATCTTCACCATGACTGTTACACTCCCAGCATCATCAACATGACTATTACACTCCCAACATCGTCACCATGACTATTACACTCCCAACATCATCACCATGACTATTACACTCCCAACATCGTCATCATGACTATTACACTCCCAACATCATCACCATGACTATTACACTCCCAACATCGTCATCATGACTATTACACTCCCAACATCGTCACCATGACTATTACACTCCCAACATCGTCACCATGACTATTACACTCCCAACATCGTCACCATGACTACTACACTTCCAACATCATCACCATGACTATTACACTCCCAGCATCATCACCATGACTCTTACACTCCCAGCATCATCACCATGACTATTACACTCCCTACATCGTCACCATGACTATTACACTCCCAACATCATCACTATGACTATTACACTCCCAGCATCATCACCATGACTATTACACTCCCAACATCTTCAATATGACTATTACACTCCCAGCATCATCACCATGACTATTACACTCCCAACATCGTCATCATGACTATTACACTCCCAACATCATCACCATGACTATTACACTCCCAACATCGTCATCATGACTATTACACTCCCAACATCGTCACCATGACTATTACACTCCCAACATCGTCACCATGACTATTACACTCCCAACATCGTCACCATGACTACTACACTTCCAACATCATCACCATGACTATTACACTCCCAGCATCATCACCATGACTCTTACACTCCCAGCATCATCACCATGACTATTACACTCCCTACATCGTCACCATGACTATTACACTCCCAACATCATCACTATGACTATTACACTCCCAGCATCATCACCATGACTATTACACTCCCAACATCTTCAATATGACTATTACACTCCCAGCATCATCACCATGACTATTACACTCCCAACATCATCACCATGACTATTACACTCCCAACATCATCACCATGACTATTACACTCCCAACATCGTCACCATGACTATTACACTCCCAGCATCATCACCATGACTATTACACTCCCAACATCGTCACCGTAACTATTACACTCCCAACATCATCATGACTATTTCACTCCCAACATCGTCACCATGACTATTACACTCCCAACATCGTCACCATGACTATTACACTCCCAACATCGTCACCATGACTATTACACTCCCAACATCATCACCATGACTATTACACTCCCAACATCTTCACCATGACTATTACACTCCCAACATCTTCACCATGACTATTACATTCCCAGCATCATCACCATGACTATTTCACTCCCAACATCATCACCATGACTATTACACTCCCAACATCGTCATCATGACTATTACACTCCCAACATCGTCACCATGACTATTACACTCCCAACATCGTCACCATGACTATTACACTCCCAACATCGTCACCATGACTATTACACTATTAACATCATCACCATGACTATTACACTCCCAGCATCATCACCATGACCATTACACTCCCAGCATCATCACCATGACTATTACACTCCCAACATCTCCACCATGACTTTTACACTCCCAACATCGTCACTATGACTATTACACTCCCAACATCTTCACCATGACTATTACACTCCCAACATCGTCACCATGACTATTACACTCCCAACATCTTCACCATGACTATTTCACTCTCAACATCGTCACCATAACTATTACACTCCCAACATCATCATGACTATTTCACTCCCAACATCGTCACTATGACTGTTACACTCCCAACATCATCACCATGACTATTACACTCCCAACATCATCACCATGACTATTTCACTCCCAACATCATCACCATGACTATTACACTCCCAACATCATCACCATGACTATTTCACTCCCAACATCATCACCATGACTATTACACTTAAAACATCATCACCATGACTATAACACTCCCAACATCATCACCATGACTATTACACTCCCAACATCATCTCCATGACTATAATACACTCACAACATCATCTCCATGACTATTACACTCCCAACATCATCACCATGACTATTACACTCCCAACATCATCACCATGACTATTACACTCACAGCATCATCACCATGACTATTATACTCCCAACATCTTCACAATTACTATTACACTCCCAACATCGTCACCATGACTACTACACTCCCAACATCTTCACAATGACCATTACACTCTCAACATCATCTCCATAACTATTACACTCCCAACATCATCATCATGACTATTACACTTCCAACATCGTCACCATGACTATTACACTCCCAACATCTTCACCATGACTATTACACTCCCAACATCATCATCATGACTATTACACTCCCAACATCTTCACAATGACTATTACACTCTCAACATCATCTCCATAACCATTACACTCCCAACATCATCATCATGACTATTACACTTCCAACATCGTCACTATGACTATTACACTCCCAACATCTTCACCATGACTGTTACACTCCCAGCATCATCACCTTGACTATTACACTCCCAACATCTTCACAATTACTATTACACTCCCAACATCGTCACCATGACTACTACACTCCCAACATCTTCACAATGACCATTACACTCTCAACATCATCTCCATAACTATTACACTCCCAACATCATCATCATGACTATTACACTTCCAACATCGTCACTATGACTATTACACTCCCAACATCTTCACCATGACTATTACACTCCCAACATCGTCACCATGACTATTACACTCCCAACATCTTCACCATGACTATTTCACTCTCAACATCGTCACCATAACTATTACACTCCCAACATCATCATGACTATTTCACTCCCAACATCGTCACTATGACTGTTACACTCCCAACATCATCACCATGACTAATACACTCCCAACATCATCACCATGACTATTTCACTCCCAACATCATCACCATGACTATTACACTTAAAACATCATCACCATGACTATAACACTCCCAACATCATCACCATGACTATTACACTCCCAACATCATCTCCATGACTATAACACTCACAACATCATCTCCATGACTATTACACTCCCAACATCATCACCATGACTATTACACTCCCAACATCTTCACCATGACTATAACACTCCCAACATCATCATCATGACTATTACACTCCCAACATCTTCACAATGACTATTACACTCTCAACATCATCTCCATAACTATTACACTCCCAACATCATCATCATGACTATTACACTTCCAACATCGTCACCATGACTATTACACTCCCAACATCTTCACCATGACTATTACACTCCCAACATCATCACCATGACTATTACACTCCCAACATCGTCACCGTGACTATTACACTCCAACATCATCACCATGACGATTACACTCCCAACATCGTCACCATGACTATTACACTCCAAACATCACCATGACTATTACACTCCCAACATCATCACCATGACTATTACACTCCCAACATCGTCACTATGACTATTACACTCCCAACAACGTCATCATGACTATTACACTCCCAACATCATCACCATGACTATTTCACTCCCAACATCATCACCATGACTATTACACTTAAAACATCATCACCATGACTATAACACTCCCAACATCATCACCATGACTATTACACTCCCAACATCATCTCCATGACTATAACACTCACAACATCATCTCCATGACTATTACACTCCCAACATCATCACCATGACTATTACACTCCCAACATCATCACCATGACTATTACACTCACAGCATCATCACCATGACTATTATACTCCCAACATCTTCACAATTACTATTACACTCCCAACATCGTCACCATGACTACTACACTCCCAACATCTTCACAATGACCATTACACTCTCAACATCATCTCCATAACTATTACACTCCCAACATCATCATCATGACTATTACACTTCCAACATCGTCACTATGACTATTACACTCCCAACATCTTCACCATGACTATTACACTCCCAACATCGTCACCATGACTATTACACTCCCAACATCTTCACCATGACTATTTCACTCTCAACATCGTCACCATAACTATTACACTCCCAACATCATCATGACTATTTCACTCCCAACATCGTCACTATGACTGTTACACTCCCAACATCATCACCATGACTATTACACTCCCAACATCATCACCATGACTATTTCACTCCCAACATCATCACCATGACTATTACACTTAAAACATCATCACCATGACTATAACACTCCCAACATCATCACCATGACTATTACACTCCCAACATCATCTCCATGACTATAACACTCACAACATCATCTCCATGACTATTACACTCCCAACATCATCACCATGACTATTACACTCCCAACATCTTCACCATGACTATAACACTCCCAACATCATCATCATGACTATTACACTCCCAACATCTTCACAATGACTATTACACTCTCAACATCATCTCCATAACTATTACACTCCCAACATCATCATCATGACTATTACACTTCCAACATCGTCACCATGACTATTACACTCCCAACATCTTCACCATGACTATTACACTCCCAACATCATCACCATGACTATTACACTCCCAACATCGTCACCGTGACTATTACACTCCAACATCATCACCATGACGATTACACTCCCAACATCGTCACCATGACTATTACACTCCAAACATCACCATGACTATTACACTCCCAACATCATCACCATGACTATTACACTCCCAACATCGTCACTATGACTATTACACTCCCAACAACGTCATCATGACTATTACACTCCCAACATCATCACCATGATTATTTCACTCCCAACATCATCACCATGACTATTACACTTAAAACATCATCACCATGACTATAACACTCCCAACATCATCACCATGACTATTACACTCCCAACATCATCTCCATGACTATAACACTCACAACATCATCTCCATGACTATTACACTCCCAACATCATCACCATGACTATTACACTCCCAACATCATCACCATGACTATTACACTCACAGCATCATCACCATGACTATTATACTCCCAACATCTTCACAATTACTATTACACTCCCAACATCGTCACCATGACTACTACACTCCCAACATCTTCACAATGACCATTACACTCTCAACATCATCTCCATAACTATTACACTCCCAACATCATCATCATGACTATTACACTTCCAACATCGTCACCATGACTATTACACTCCCAACATCTTCACCATGACTATTACACTCCCAACATCATCATCATGACTATTACACTCCCAACATCTTCACAATGACTATTACACTCTCAACATCATCTCCATAACTATTACACTCCCAACATCATCATCATGACTATTACACTTCCAACATCGTCACTATGACTATTACACTCCCAACATCTTCACCATGACTATTACACTCCCAACATCGTCACCATGACTATTACACTCCCAACATCGTCACCATGACTATTACACTTCCAACATCATCACCATGACTATTACACTCCCAGCATCATCACCATGACTCTTACACTCCCAGCATCATCACCATGACTATTACACTCCCTACATCGTCACCATGACTATTACACTCCCAACATCATCACTATGACTATTACACTCCCAGCATCATCACCATGACTATTACACTCCCAGCATCATCACCATGACTATTACACTCCCAACATGTTCAATATGACTATTACACTCCCAGCATCATCACCATGACTATTACACTCCCAACATCATCACCATGACTATTACACTCCCAACATCATCACCATGACTATTACACTCCCAACATCGTCACCATGACTATTACACTCCCAGCATCATCACCATGACTATTACACTCCCAACATCGTCACCGTAACTATTACACTCCCAACATCATCATGACTATTTCACTCCCAACATCGTCACTATGACTATTACTCTCCCAACATCGTCACCATGACTATTGCCCTCCCAACATCGTCACCTTGACTATTACACTCCCAACATCGTCACCATGACTATTACACTCCCAACATCATCACTATGACTATTACACTCCCAGCATCATCACCATGACTATTACACTCCCAACCTCTTCACCATGACTATTACACTCCCAACATCGTCACCATGACTATTACACTCCCAACATCATCACTATGACTATTACACTCCCAGCATCATCACCATGACTATTACACTCCCAACCTCTTCACCATGACTATTACACTCCCAACATCTTCACCATGACTATTGCATTCCCAACATCTCCACCATGACTATTACACTCCCAACATCGTCATCATGACTATTACACTCCCAACATCGTCACCATGACTATTACACTCCCAACATCGTCACTATGACTATTACACTCCCAACATCATTACCATGACTATACACTCCCAGCATCATCACCATGACTATTACACTCCCAACATCGTCACCATGACTATTACACTCCCAACATCATCACCATGACTATTACACTCCCAACATCTTCACCATGACTATTACACTCCCAACATCTTCACCATGACTATTACATTCCCAGCATCATCACCATGACTATTTCACTCCCAACATCATCACCATGACTATTACACTCCCAACATCGTCATCATGACTATTACACTCCCAACATCGTCACCATGACTATTATACTCCCAACATCATCACCATGACTATTACACTCCCAGCATCATCACCATGACTATTACACTCCCAGCATCATCACCATGACTAATACACTCCCAACATCTCCACCATGACTTTTACACTCCCAACATCGTCACTATGACTATTACACTCCCAACATCTTCACCATGACTATTACACTCCCAACATCGTCACCATGACTATTACACTCCCAACATCTTCACCATGACTATTTCACTCTCAACATCGTCACCATAACTATTACACTCCCAACATCTTCATGACTATTTCACTCCCAACATCGTCACTATGACTGTTACACTCCCAACATCATCACCATGACTATTACACTCCCAACATCATCACCATGACTATTTCACTCCCAACATCATCACCATGACTATTACACTTAAAACATCATCACCATGACTATAACACTCCCAACATCATCACCATGACTATTACACTCACAGCATCATCACCAGGACTATTACACTCCCAACATCTTCACAATTACTATTACACTCCCAACATCGTCACCATGACTACTACACTCCCAACATCTTCACAATGACCATTACACTCTCAACATCATCTCCATAACCATTACACTCCCAACATCATCATCATGACTATTACACTTCCAACATCGTCACCATGACTATTACACTCCCAACATCTTCACCATGACTATTACTCTCCCAACATCATCATCATGACTATTACACTCCCAACATCGTCACCGTGACTATTACACTCCAACATCATCACCATGACGATTACACTCCCAACATCGTCACCATGACTATTACACTCCAAACATCACCATGACTATTACACTCCCAACATCATCACCATGACCATTACACTCCCAACATCGTCACTATGACTATTCCACTCCCAACAACGTCATCATGACTATTACACTCCCAACATCATCACCATGACTATTTCACTCCCAACATCATCACCATGACTATTACACTTAAAACATCATCACCATGACTATAACACTCCCAACATCATCACTATGACTATTACACTCCCAACATCATCTCCATGACTATAACACTCACAACATCATCTCCATGACTATTACACTCCCAACATCATCACCATGACTATTACACTCCCAACATCATCACCATGACTATTACACTCCCAACATCGTCATCATGACTATTACACTCCCAACATCATCACCATGACTATTACACTCCCAACATCGTCATCATGACTATTACACTCCCAACATCGTCACCATGACTATTACACTCCCAACATCGTCATCATGACTATTACACTCCCAACATCGTCACCATGACTATTACACTCCCAACATCGTCACCATGACTATTACACTCCCAACATCGTCACCATGACTATTACACTTCCAACATCATCACCATGACTATTACACTCCCAGCATCATCACCATGACTCTTACACTCCCAGCATCATCACCATGACTATTACACTCCCTACATCGTCACCATGACTATTACACTCCCAACATCATCACTATGACTATTACACTCCCAGCATCATCACCATGACTATTACACTCCCAGCATCATCACCATGACTATTACACTCCCAACATGTTCAATATGACTATTACACTCCCAGCATCATCACCATGACTATTACACTCCCAACATCATCACCATGACTATTACACTCCCAACATCATCACCATGACTATTACACTCCCAACATCGTCACCATGACTATTACACTCCCAGCATCATCACCATGACTATTACACTCCCAACATCGTCACCGTAACTATTACACTCCCAACATCATCATGACTATTTCACTCCCAACATCGTCACTATGACTATTACTCTCCCAACATCGTCACCATGACTATTGCCCTCCCAACATCGTCACCTTGACTATTACACTCCCAACATCGTCACCATGACTATTACACTCCCAACATCATCACTATGACTATTACACTCCCAGCATCATCACCATGACTATTACACTCCCAACCTCTTCACCATGACTATTACACTCCCAACATCTTCACCATGACTATTGCATTCCCAACATCTCCACCATGACTATTACACTCCCAACATCGTCATCATGACTATTACACTCCCAACATCGTCACCATGACTATTACACTCCCAACATCGTCACTATGACTATTACACTCCCAACATCATTACCATGACTATACACTCCCAGCATCATCACCATGACTATTACACTCCCAACATCGTCACCATGACTATTACACTCCCAACATCATCACCATGACTATTACACTCCCAACATCTTCACCATGACTATTACACTCCCAACATCTTCACCATGACTATTACATTCCCAGCATCATCACCATGACTATTTCACTCCCAACATCATCACCATGACTATTACACTCCCAACATCGTCATCATGACTATTACACTCCCAACATCGTCACCATGACTATTATACTCCCAACATCTTCACAATTACTATTACACTCCCAACATCGTCACCATGACTACTACACTCCCAACATCTTCACAATGACCATTACACTCTCAACATCATCTCCATAACTATTACACTCCCAACATCATCATCATGACTATTACACTTCCAACATCGTCACTATGACTATTACACTCCCAACATCTTCACCATGACTATTACACTCCCAACATCGTCACCATGACTATTACACTCCCAACATCTTCACCATGACTATTTCACTCTCAACATCGTCACCATTACTATTACACTCCCAACATCATCATGACTATTTCACTCCCAACATCGTCACTATGACTGTTACACTCCCAACATCATCACCATGACTATTACACTCCCAACATCATCACCATGACTATTTCACTCCCAACATCATCACCATGACTATTACACTTAAAACATCATCACCATGACTATAACACTCCCAACATCATCACCATGACTATTACACTCCCAACATCATCTCCATGACTATAACACTCACAACATCATCTCCATGACTATTACACTCCCAACATCATCACCATGACTATTACACTCCCAACATCTTCACCATGACTATAACACTCCCAACATCATCATCATGACTATTACACTCCCAACATCTTCACAATGACTATTACACTCTCAACATCATCTCCATAACTATTACACTCCCAACATCATCATCATGACTATTACACTTCCAACATCGTCACCATGACTATTACACTCCCAACATCTTCACCATGACTATTACACTCCCAACATCATCACCATGACTATTACACTCCCAACATCGTCACCGTGACTATTACACTCCAACATCATCACCATGACGATTACACTCCCAACATCGTCACCATGACTATTACACTCCAAACATCACCATGACTATTACACTCCCAACATCATCACCATGACTATTACACTCCCAACATCGTCACTATGACTATTACACTCCCAACAACGTCATCATGACTATTACACTCCCAACATCATCACCATGATTATTTCACTCCCAACATCATCACCATGACTATTACACTTAAAACATCATCACCATGACTATAACACTCCCAACATCATCACCATGACTATTACACTCCCAACATCATCTCCATGACTATAACACTCACAACATCATCTCCATGACTATTACACTCCCAACATCATCACCATGACTATTACACTCCCAACATCATCACCATGACTATTACACTCACAGCATCATCACCATGACTATTATACTCCCAACATCTTCACAATTACTATTACACTCCCAACATCGTCACCATGACTACTACACTCCCAACATCTTCACAATGACCATTACACTCTCAACATCATCTCCATAACTATTACACTCCCAACATCATCATCATGACTATTACACTTCCAACATCGTCACCATGACTATTACACTCCCAACATCTTCACCATGACTATTACACTCCCAACATCATCATCATGACTATTACACTCCCAACATCTTCACAATGACTATTACACTCTCAACATCATCTCCATAACTATTACACTCCCAACATCATCATCATGACTATTACACTTCCAACATCGTCACTATGACTATTACACTCCCAACATCTTCACCATGACTATTACACTCCCAACATCGTCACCATGACTATTACACTCCCAACATCGTCACCATGACTATTACACTTCCAACATCATCACCATGACTATTACACTCCCAGCATCATCACCATGACTCTTACACTCCCAGCATCATCACCATGACTATTACACTCCCTACATCGTCACCATGACTATTACACTCCCAACATCATCACTATGACTATTACACTCCCAGCATCATCACCATGACTATTACACTCCCAGCATCATCACCATGACTATTACACTCCCAACATGTTCAATATGACTATTACACTCCCAGCATCATCACCATGACTATTACACTCCCAACATCATCACCATGACTATTACACTCCCAACATCATCACCATGACTATTACACTCCCAACATCGTCACCATGACTATTACACTCCCAGCATCATCACCATGACTATTACACTCCCAACATCGTCACCGTAACTATTACACTCCCAACATCATCATGACTATTTCACTCCCAACATCGTCACTATGACTATTACTCTCCCAACATCGTCACCATGACTATTGCCCTCCCAACATCGTCACCTTGACTATTACACTCCCAACATCGTCACCATGACTATTACACTCCCAACATCATCACTATGACTATTACACTCCCAGCATCATCACCATGACTATTACACTCCCAACCTCTTCACCATGACTATTACACTCCCAACATCGTCACCATGACTATTACACTCCCAACATCATCACTATGACTATTACACTCCCAGCATCATCACCATGACTATTACACTCCCAACCTCTTCACCATGACTATTACACTCCCAACATCTTCACCATGACTATTGCATTCCCAACATCTCCACCATGACTATTACACTCCCAACATCGTCATCATGACTATTACACTCCCAACATCGTCACCATGACTATTACACTCCCAACATCGTCACTATGACTATTACACTCCCAACATTATTACCATGACTATACACTCCCAGCATCATCACCATGACTATTACACTCCCAACATCGTCACCATGACTATTACACTCCCAACATCATCACCATGACTATTACACTCCCAACATCTTCACCATGACTATTACACTCCCAACATCTTCACCATGACTATTACATTCCCAGCATCATCACCATGACTATTTCACTCCCAACATCATCACCATGACTATTACACTCCCAACATCGTCATCATGACTATTACACTCCCAACATCGTCACCATGACTATTATACTCCCAACATCATCACCATGACTATTACACTCCCAGCATCATCACCATGACTATTACACTCCCAGCATCATCACCATGACTAATACACTCCCAACATCTCCACCATGACTTTTACACTCCCAACATCGTCACTATGACTATTACACTCCCAACATCTTCACCATGACTATTACACTCCCAACATCGTCACCATGACTATTACACTCCCAACATCTTCACCATGACTATTTCACTCTCAACATCGTCACCATAACTATTACACTCCCAACATCTTCATGACTATTTCACTCCCAACATCGTCACTATGACTGTTACACTCCCAACATCATCACCATGACTATTACACTCCCAACATCATCACCATGACTATTTCACTCCCAACATCATCACCATGACTATTACACTTAAAACATCATCACCATGACTATAACACTCCCAACATCATCACCATGACTATTACACTCACAGCATCATCACCAGGACTATTACACTCCCAACATCTTCACAATTACTATTACACTCCCAACATCGTCACCATGACTACTACACTCCCAACATCTTCACAATGACCATTACACTCTCAACATCATCTCCATAACCATTACACTCCCAACATCATCATCATGACTATTACACTTCCAACATCGTCACCATGACTATTACACTCCCAACATCTTCACCATGACTATTACTCTCCCAACATCATCATCATGACTATTACACTCCCAACATCGTCACCGTGACTATTACACTCCAACATCATCACCATGACGATTACACTCCCAACATCGTCACCATGACTATTACACTCCAAACATCACCATGACTATTACACTCCCAACATCATCACCATGACCATTACACTCCCAACATCGTCACTATGACTATTCCACTCCCAACAACGTCATCATGACTATTACACTCCCAACATCATCACCATGACTATTTCACTCCCAACATCATCACCATGACTATTACACTTAAAACATCATCACCATGACTATAACACTCCCAACATCATCACTATGACTATTACACTCCCAACATCATCTCCATGACTATAACACTCACAACATCATCTCCATGACTATTACACTCCCAACATCATCACCATGACTATTACACTCCCAACATCATCACCATGACTATTACACTCCCAACATCGTCATCATGACTATTACACTCCCAACATCATCACCATGACTATTACACTCCCAACATCGTCATCATGACTATTACACTCCCAACATCGTCACCATGACTATTACACTCCCAACATCGTCATCATGACTATTACACTCCCAACATCGTCACCATGACTATTACACTCCCAACATCGTCACCATGACTATTACACTCCCAACATCGTCACCATGACTATTACACTTCCAACATCATCACCATGACTATTACACTCCCAGCATCATCACCATGACTCTTACACTCCCAGCATCATCACCATGACTATTACACTCCCTACATCGTCACCATGACTATTACACTCCCAACATCATCACTATGACTATTACACTCCCAGCATCATCACCATGACTATTACACTCCCAGCATCATCACCATGACTATTACACTCCCAACATGTTCAATATGACTATTACACTCCCAGCATCATCACCATGACTATTACACTCCCAACATCATCACCATGACTATTACACTCCCAACATCATCACCATGACTATTACACTCCCAACATCGTCACCATGACTATTACACTCCCAGCATCATCACCATGACTATTACACTCCCAACATCGTCACCGTAACTATTACACTCCCAACATCATCATGACTATTTCACTCCCAACATCGTCACTATGACTATTACTCTCCCAACATCGTCACCATGACTATTGCCCTCCCAACATCGTCACCTTGACTATTACACTCCCAACATCGTCACCATGACTATTACACTCCCAACATCATCACTATGACTATTACACTCCCAGCATCATCACCATGACTATTACACTCCCAACCTCTTCACCATGACTATTACACTCCCAACATCTTCACCATGACTATTGCATTCCCAACATCTCCACCATGACTATTACACTCCCAACATCGTCATCATGACTATTACACTCCCAACATCGTCACCATGACTATTACACTCCCAACATCGTCACTATGACTATTACACTCCCAACATCATTACCATGACTATACACTCCCAGCATCATCACCATGACTATTACACTCCCAACATCGTCACCATGACTATTACACTCCCAACATCATCACCATGACTATTACACTCCCAACATCTTCACCATGACTATTACACTCCCAACATCTTCACCATGACTATTACATTCCCAGCATCATCACCATGACTATTTCACTCCCAACATCATCACCATGACTATTACACTCCCAACATCGTCATCATGACTATTACACTCCCAACATCGTCACCATGACTATTATACTCCCAACATCTTCACAATTACTATTACACTCCCAACATCGTCACCATGACTACTACACTCCCAACATCTTCACAATGACCATTACACTCTCAACATCATCTCCATAACTATTACACTCCCAACATCATCATCATGACTATTACACTTCCAACATCGTCACTATGACTATTACACTCCCAACATCTTCACCATGACTATTACACTCCCAACATCGTCACCATGACTATTACACTCCCAACATCTTCACCATGACTATTTCACTCTCAACATCGTCACCATAACTATTACACTCCCAACATCATCATGACTATTTCACTCCCAACATCGTCACTATGACTGTTACACTCCCAACATCATCACCATGACTATTACACTCCCAACATCATCACCATGACTATTTCACTCCCAACATCATCACCATGACTATTACACTTAAAACATCATCACCATGACTATAACACTCCCAACATCATCACCATGACTATTACACTCCCAACATCATCTCCATGACTATAACACTCACAACATCATCTCCATGACTATTACACTCCCAACATCATCACCATGACTATTACACTCCCAACATCTTCACCATGACTATAACACTCCCAACATCATCATCATGACTATTACACTCCCAACATCTTCACAATGACTATTACACTCTCAACATCATCTCCATAACTATTACACTCCCAACATCATCATCATGACTATTACACTTCCAACATCGTCACCATGACTATTACACTCCCAACATCTTCACCATGACTATTACACTCCCAACATCATCACCATGACTATTACACTCCCAACATCGTCACCGTGACTATTACACTCCAACATCATCACCATGACGATTACACTCCCAACATCGTCACCATGACTATTACACTCCAAACATCACCATGACTATTACACTCCCAACATCATCACCATGACTATTACACTCCCAACATCGTCACTATGACTATTACACTCCCAACAACGTCATCATGACTATTACACTCCCAACATCATCACCATGATTATTTCACTCCCAACATCATCACCATGACTATTACACTTAAAACATCATCACCATGACTATAACACTCCCAACATCATCACCATGACTATTACACTCCCAACATCATCTCCATGACTATAACACTCACAACATCATCTCCATGACTATTACACTCCCAACATCATCACCATGACTATTACACTCCCAACATCATCACCATGACTATTACACTCACAGCATCATCACCATGACTATTATACTCCCAACATCTTCACAATTACTATTACACTCCCAACATCGTCACCATGACTACTACACTCCCAACATCTTCACAATGACCATTACACTCTCAACATCATCTCCATAACTATTACACTCCCAACATCATCATCATGACTATTACACTTCCAACATCGTCACCATGACTATTACACTCCCAACATCTTCACCATGACTATTACACTCCCAACATCATCATCATGACTATTACACTCCCAACATCTTCACAATGACTATTACACTCTCAACATCATCTCCATAACTATTACACTCCCAACATCATCATCATGACTATTACACTTCCAACATCGTCACTATGACTATTACACTCCCAACATCTTCACCATGACTATTACACTCCCAACATCGTCACCATGACTATTACACTCCCAACATCGTCACCATGACTATTACACTTCCAACATCATCACCATGACTATTACACTCCCAGCATCATCACCATGACTCTTACACTCCCAGCATCATCACCATGACTATTACACTCCCTACATCGTCACCATGACTATTACACTCCCAACATCATCACTATGACTATTACACTCCCAGCATCATCACCATGACTATTACACTCCCAGCATCATCACCATGACTATTACACTCCCAACATGTTCAATATGACTATTACACTCCCAGCATCATCACCATGACTATTACACTCCCAACATCATCACCATGACTATTACACTCCCAACATCATCACCATGACTATTACACTCCCAACATCGTCACCATGACTATTACACTCCCAGCATCATCACCATGACTATTACACTCCCAACATCGTCACCGTAACTATTACACTCCCAACATCATCATGACTATTTCACTCCCAACATCGTCACTATGACTATTACTCTCCCAACATCGTCACCATGACTATTGCCCTCCCAACATCGTCACCTTGACTATTACACTCCCAACATCGTCACCATGACTATTACACTCCCAACATCATCACTATGACTATTACACTCCCAGCATCATCACCATGACTATTACACTCCCAACCTCTTCACCATGACTATTACACTCCCAACATCGTCACCATGACTATTACACTCCCAACATCATCACTATGACTATTACACTCCCAGCATCATCACCATGACTATTACACTCCCAACCTCTTCACCATGACTATTACACTCCCAACATCTTCACCATGACTATTGCATTCCCAACATCTCCACCATGACTATTACACTCCCAACATCGTCATCATGACTATTACACTCCCAACATCGTCACCATGACTATTACACTCCCAACATCGTCACTATGACTATTACACTCCCAACATCATTACCATGACTATACACTCCCAGCATCATCACCATGACTATTACACTCCCAACATCGTCACCATGACTATTACACTCCCAACATCATCACCATGACTATTACACTCCCAACATCTTCACCATGACTATTACACTCCCAACATCTTCACCATGACTATTACATTCCCAGCATCATCACCATGACTATTTCACTCCCAACATCATCACCATGACTATTACACTCCCAACATCGTCATCATGACTATTACACTCCCAACATCGTCACCATGACTATTATACTTCCAACATCATCACCATGACTATTACACTCCCAGCATCATCACCATGACTATTACACTCCCAGCATCATCACCATGACTAATACACTCCCAACATCTCCACCATGACTTTTACACTCCCAACATCGTCACTATGACTATTACACTCCCAACATCTTCACCATGACTATTACACTCCCAACATCGTCACCATGACTATTACACTCCCAACATCTTCACCATGACTATTTCACTCTCAACATCGTCACCATAACTATTACACTCCCAACATCTTCATGACTATTTCACTCCCAACATCGTCACTATGACTGTTACACTCCCAACATCATCACCATGACTATTACACTCCCAACATCATCACCATGACTATTTCACTCCCAACATCATCACCATGACTATTACACTTAAAACATCATCACCATGACTATAACACTCCCAACATCATCACCATGACTATTACACTCACAGCATCATCACCAGGACTATTACACTCCCAACATCTTCACAATTACTATTACACTCCCAACATCGTCACCATGACTACTACACTCCCAACATCTTCACAATGACCATTACACTCTCAACATCATCTCCATAACCATTACACTCCCAACATCATCATCATGACTATTACACTTCCAACATCGTCACCATGACTATTACACTCCCAACATCTTCACCATGACTATTACTCTCCCAACATCATCATCATGACTATTACACTCCCAACATCGTCACCGTGACTATTACACTCCAACATCATCACCATGACGATTACACTCCCAACATCGTCACCATGACTATTACACTCCAAACATCACCATGACTATTACACTCCCAACATCATCACCATGACCATTACACTCCCAACATCGTCACTATGACTATTCCACTCCCAACAACGTCATCATGACTATTACACTCCCAACATCATCACCATGACTATTTCACTCCCAACATCATCACCATGACTATTACACTTAAAACATCATCACCATGACTATAACACTCCCAACATCATCACTATGACTATTACACTCCCAACATCATCTCCATGACTATAACACTCACAACATCATCTCCATGACTATTACACTCCCAACATCATCACCATGACTATTACACTCCCAACATCATCACCATGACTATTACACTCCCAACATCGTCATCATGACTATTACACTCCCAACATCATCACCATGACTATTACACTCCCAACATCGTCATCATGACTATTACACTCCCAACATCGTCACCATGACTATTACACTCCCAACATCGTCATCATGACTATTACACTCCCAACATCGTCACCATGACTATTACACTCCCAACATCGTCACCATGACTATTACACTCCCAACATCGTCACCATGACTATTACACTTCCAACATCATCACCATGACTATTACACTCCCAGCATCATCACCATGACTCTTACACTCCCAGCATCATCACCATGACTATTACACTCCCTACATCGTCACCATGACTATTACACTCCCAACATCATCACTATGACTATTACACTCCCAGCATCATCACCATGACTATTACACTCCCAGCATCATCACCATGACTATTACACTCCCAACATGTTCAATATGACTATTACACTCCCAGCATCATCACCATGACTATTACACTCCCAACATCATCACCATGACTATTACACTCCCAACATCATCACCATGACTATTACACTCCCAACATCGTCACCATGACTATTACACTCCCAGCATCATCACCATGACTATTACACTCCCAACATCGTCACCGTAACTATTACACTCCCAACATCATCATGACTATTTCACTCCCAACATCGTCACTATGACTATTACTCTCCCAACATCGTCACCATGACTATTGCCCTCCCAACATCGTCACCTTGACTATTACACTCCCAACATCGTCACCATGACTATTACACTCCCAACATCATCACTATGACTATTACACTCCCAGCATCATCACCATGACTATTACACTCCCAACCTCTTCACCATGACTATTACACTCCCAACATCTTCACCATGACTATTGCATTCCCAACATCTCCACCATGACTATTACACTCCCAACATCGTCATCATGACTATTACACTCCCAACATCGTCACCATGACTATTACACTCCCAACATCGTCACTATGACTATTACACTCCCAACATCATTACCATGACTATACACTCCCAGCATCATCACCATGACTATTACACTCCCAACATCGTCACCATGACTATTACACTCCCAACATCATCACCATGACTATTACACTCCCAACATCTTCACCATGACTATTACACTCCCAACATCTTCACCATGACTATTACATTCCCAGCATCATCACCATGACTATTTCACTCCCAACATCATCACCATGACTATTACACTCCCAACATCGTCATCATGACTATTACACTCCCAACATCGTCACCATGACTATTATACTCCCAACATCATCACCATGACTATTACACTCCCAGCATCATCACCATGACTATTACACTCCCAGCATCATCACCATGACTAATACACTCCCAACATCTCCACCATGACTTTTACACTCCCAACATCGTCACTATGACTATTACACTCCCAACATCTTCACCATGACTATTACACTCCCAACATCGTCACCATGACTATTACACTCCCAACATCTTCACCATGACTATTTCACTCTCAACATCGTCACCATAACTATTACACTCCCAACATCTTCATGACTATTTCACTCCCAACATCGTCACTATGACTGTTACACTCCCAACATCATCACCATGACTATTACACTCCCAACATCATCACCATGACTATTTCACTCCCAACATCATCACCATGACTATTACACTTAAAACATCATCACCATGACTATAACACTCCCAACATCATCACCATGACTATTACACTCACAGCATCATCACCAGGACTATTACACTCCCAACATCTTCACAATTACTATTACACTCCCAACATCGTCACCATGACTACTACACTCCCAACATCTTCACAATGACCATTACACTCTCAACATCATCTCCATAACTATTACACTCCCAACATCATCATCATGACTATTACACTTCCAACATCGTCACCATGACTATTACACTCCCAACATCTTCACCATGACTATTACACTCCCAACATCATCATCATGACTATTACACTCCCAACATCTTCACAATGACTATTACACTCTCATCATCATCTCCATAACTATTACACTCCCAACATCATCATCATGACTATTACACTTCCAACATCGTCACCATGACTATTACACTCCCAACATCTTCACCATGACTATTACACTCCCAACATCATCACCATGACTATTACACTCCCAACATCGTCACCGTGACTATTACACTCCAACATCATCACCATGACGATTACACTCCCAACATCGTCACCATGACTATTACACTCCAAACATCACCATGACTATTACACTCCCAACATCATTACCATGACCATTACACTCCCAACATCGTCACTATGACTATTCCACTCCCAACAACGTCATCATGACTATTACACTCCCAACATCATCACCATGACTATTTCACTCCCAACATCATCACCATGACTATTACACTTAAAACATCATCACCATGACTATAACACTCCCAACATCATCACCATGACTATTACACTCCCAACATCATCTCCATGACTATAACACTCACAACATCATCTCCATGACTATTACACTCCCAACATCATCACCATGACTATTACACTCCCAACATCATCACCATGACTATTACACTCACAGCATCATCACCATGACTATTATACTCCCAACATCTTCACAATTACTATTACACTCCCAACATCGTCACCATGACTACTACACTCCCAACA
The DNA here is from genome assembly GCF_040958095.1 of Procambarus clarkii. Taxonomy (NCBI): domain Eukaryota; kingdom Metazoa; phylum Arthropoda; class Malacostraca; order Decapoda; family Cambaridae; genus Procambarus; species Procambarus clarkii. The sequence continues at coordinate 31,618,719 of NC_091213.1, read as the reverse complement.
TCATCATCATGACTATTACACTTCCAACATCGTCACCATGACTATTACACTCCCAACATCTTCACCATGACTATTACACTCCCAACATCATCATCATGACTATTACACTCCCAACATCTTCACAATGACTATTACACTCTCAACATCATCTCCATAACTATTACACTCCCAACATCATCATCATGACTATTACACTTCCAACATCGTCACTATGACTATTACACTCCCAACATCTTCACCATGACTGTTACACTCCCAGCATCATCACCATGACTATTACACTCCCAACATCTTCACCATGACTGTTACACTCCCAGCATCATCACCATGACTATTACACTCCCAACATCGTCACCATGACTATTACACTCCCAACATCATCACCATGACTATTACACTCAAAACATCGTCATCATGACTATTACACTCCCAACATCATCACCATGACTATTACACTCCCAACATCTTCACAATTACTATTACACTCCCAACATCGTCACCATGACTACTACACTCCCAACATCTTCACAATGACCATTACACTCTCAACATCATCTCCATAACTATTACACTCCCAACATCATCATCATGACTATTACACTTCCAACATCGTCACCATGACTATTACACTCCCAACATCTTCACCATGACTATTACACTCCCAACATCATCATCATGACTATTACACTCCCAACATCTTCACAATGACTATTACACTCTCAACATCATCTCCATAACTATTACACTCCCAACATCATCATCATGACTATTACACTTCCAACATCGTCACTATGACTATTACACTCCCAACATCTTCACCATGACTGTTACACTCCCAGCATAATCAACATGACTATTACACTCCCAACATCGTCACCATGACTATTACACTCCCAACATCATCACCATGACTATTACACTCCCAACATCGTCATCATGACTATTACACTCCCAACATCATCACCATGACTATTACACTCCCAACATCGTCATCATGACTATTACACTCCCAACATCGTCACCATGACTATTACACTCCCAACATCGTCACCATGACTATTACACTCCCAACATCGTCACCATGACTACTACACTTCCAACATCATCACCATGACTATTACACTCCCAGCATCATCACCATGACTCTTACACTCCCAGCATCATCACCATGACTATTACACTCCCTACATCGTCACCATGACTATTACACTCCCAACATCATCACTATGACTATTACACTCCCAGCATCATCACCATGACTATTACACTCCCACCATCATCACCATGACTTTTACACTCCCAACATCTTCAATATGACTATTACACTCCCAGCATCATCACCATGACTATTACACTCCCAACATCATCACCATGACTATTACACTCCCAACATCATCACCATGACTATTACACTCCCAACATCGTCACCATGACTATTACACTCCCAGCATCATCACCATGACTATTACACTCCCAACATCGTCACCGTAACTATTACACTCCCAACATCATCATGACTATTTCACTCCCAACATCGTCACTATGACTATTACTCTCCCAACATCGTCACCATGACTATTGCCCTCCCAACATCGTCACCTTGACTATTACACTCCCAACATCGTCACCATGACTATTACACTCCCAACATCGTCACCATGACTATTACACTCCCAACATCATCACCATGACTATTACACTCCCAACATCTTCACCATGACTATTACACTCCCAACATCTTCACCATGACTATTACATTCCCAGCATCATCACCATGACTATTTCACTCCCAACATCATCACCATGACTATTACACTCCCAACATCGTCATCATGACTATTACACTCCCAACATCGTCACCATGACTATTACACTCCCAACATCGTCACCATGACTATTACACTCCCAACATCGTCACCATGACTATTACACTATTAACATCATCACCATGACTATTACACTCCCAGCATCATCACCATGACCATTACACTCCCAGCATCATCACCATGACTATTACACTCCCAACATCTCCACCATGACTTTTACACTCCCAACATCGTCACTATGACTATTACACTCCCAACATCTTCACCATGACTATTACACTCCCAACATCGTCACCATGACTATTACACTCCCAACATCTTCACCATGACTATTTCACTCTCAACATGGTCACCATAACTATTACACTCCCAACATCATCATGACTATTTCACTCCCAACATCGTCACTATGACTGTTACACTCCCAACATCATCACCATGACTATTACACTCCCAACATCATCACCATGACTATTTCACTCCCAACATCATCACCATGACTATTACACTCCCAACATCATCACCATGACTATTTCACTCCCAACATCATCACCATGACTATTACACTTAAAACATCATCACCATGACAATAACACTCCCAACATCATCACCATGACTATTACACTCCCAACATTATCTCCATGACTATAATACACTCACAACATCATCTCCATGACTATTACACTCCCAACATCATCACCATGACTATTACACTCCCAACATCATCACCATGACTATTACACTCACAGCATCATCACCATGACTATTATACTCCCAACATCTTCACAATTACTATTACACTCCCAACATCGTCACCATGACTACTACACTCCCAACATCTTCACAATGATCATTACACTCTCAACATCATCTCCATAACTATTACACTCCCAACATCATCATCATGACTATTACACTTCCAACATCGTCACTATGACTATTACACTCCCAACATCTTCACCATGACTATTACACTCCCAACATCGTCACCATGACTATTACACTCCCAACATCTTCACCATGACTATTTCACTCTCAACATCGTCACCATAACTATTACACTCCCAACATCATCATGACTATTTCACTCCCAACATCGTCACTATGACTGTTACACTCCCAACATCATCACCATGACTATTACACTCCCAACATCATCACCATGACTATTTCACTCCCAACATCATCACCATGACTATTACACTTAAAACATCATCACCATGACTATAACACTCCCAACATCATCACCATGACTATTACACTCCCAACATCATCTCCATGACTATAACACTCACAACATCATCTCCATGACTATTACACTCCCAACATCATCACCATGACTATTACACTCCCAACATCTTCACCATGACTATTACACTCCCAACATCATCATCAGGACTATTACACTCCCAACATCTTCACAATGACTATTACACTCTCAACATCATCTCCATAACTATTACACTCCCAACATCATCATCATGACTATTACACTTCCAACATCGTCACCATGACTATTACACTCCCAACATCTTCACCATGACTATTACACTCCCAACATCATCACCATGACTATTACACTCCCAACATCGTCACCGTGACTATTACACTCCAACATCATCACCATGACGATTACACTCCCAACATCGTCACCATGACTATTACACTCCAAACATCACCATGACTATTACACTCCCAACATCATCACCATGACTATTACACTCCCAACATCGTCACTATGACTATTACACTCCCAACAACGTCATCATGACTATTACACTCCCAACATCATCACCATGACTATTTCACTCCCAACATCATCACCATGACTATTACACTTAAAACATCATCACCATGACTATAACACTCCCAACATCATCACCATGACTATTACACTCCCAACATCATCTCCATGACTATAACACTCACAACATCATCTCCATGACTATTACACTCCCAACATCATCACCATGACTATTACACTCCCAACATCATCACCATGACTATTACACTCACAGCATCATCACCATGACTATTATACTCCCAACATCTTCACAATTACTATTACACTCCCAACATCGTCACCATGACTACTACACTCCCAACATCTTCACAATGACCATTACACTCTCAACATCATCTCCATAACTATTACACTCCCAACATCATCATCATGACTATTACACTTCCAACATCGTCACCATGACTATTACACTCCCAACATCTTCACCATGACTATTACACTCCCAACATCATCATCATGACTATTACACTCCCAACATCTTCACAATGACTATTACACTCTCAACATCATCTCCATAACTATTACACTCCCAACATCATCATCATGACTATTACACTTCCAACATCGTCACTATGACTATTACACTCCCAACATCTTCACCATGACTGTTACACTCCCAGCATCATCAACATGACTATTACACTCCCAACATCGTCACCATGACTATTACACTCCCAACATCATCACCATGACTATTACACTCCCAACATCGTCATCATGACTATTACACTCCCAACATCATCACCATGACTATTACACTCCCAACATCGTCATCATGACTATTACACTCCCAACATCGTCACCATGACTATTACACTCCCAACATCGTCACCATGACTATTACACTCCCAACATCGTCACCATGACTATTACACTTCCAACATCATCACCATGACTATTACACTCCCAGCATCATCACCATGACTCTTACACTCCCAGCATCATCACCATGACTATTACACTCCCTACATCGTCACCATGACTATTACACTCCCAACATCATCACTATGACTATTACACTCCCAGCATCATCACCATGACTATTACACTCCCAGCATCATCACCATGACTATTACACTCCCAACATGTTCAATATGACTATTACACTCCCAGCATCATCACCATGACTATTACACTCCCAACATCATCACCATGACTATTACACTCCCAACATCATCACCATGACTATTACACTCCCAACATCGTCACCATGACTATTACACTCCCAGCATCATCACCATGACTATTACACTCCCAACATCGTCACCGTAACTATTACACTCCCAACATCATCATGACTATTTCACTCCCAACATCGTCACTATGACTATTACTCTCCCAACATCGTCACCATGACTATTGCCCTCCCAACATCGTCACCTTGACTATTACACTCCCAACATCGTCACCATGACTATTACACTCCCAACATCATCACTATGACTATTACACTCCCAGCATCATCACCATGACTATTACACTCCCAACCTCTTCACCATGACTATTACACTCCCAACATCTTCACCATGACTATTGCATTCCCAACATCTCCACCATGGCTATTACACTCCCAACATCGTCATCATGACTATTACACTCCCAACATCGTCACCATGACTATTACACTCCCAACATCGTCACTATGACTATTACACTCCCAACATCATTACCATGACTATACACTCCCAGCATCATCACCATGACTATTACACTCCCAACATCGTCACCATGACTATTACACTCCCAACATCATCACCATGACTATTACACTCCCAACATCTTCACCATGACTATTACACTCCCAACATCTTCACCATGACTATTACATTCCCAGCATCATCACCATGACTATTTCACTCCCAACATCATCACCATGACTATTACACTCCCAACATCGTCATCATGACTATTACACTCCCAACATCGTCACCATGACTATTATACTCCCAACATCATCACCATGACTATTACACTCCCAGCATCATCACCATGACTATTACACTCCCAGCATCATCACCATGACTAATACACTCCCAACATCTCCACCATGACTTTTACACTCCCAACATCGTCACTATGACTATTACACTCCCAACATCTTCACCATGACTATTACACTCCCAACATCGTCACCATGACTATTACACTCCCAACATCTTCACCATGACTATTTCACTCTCAACATCGTCACCATAACTATTACACTCCCAACATCTTCATGACTATTTCACTCCCAACATCGTCACTATGACTGTTACACTCCCAACATCATCACCATGACTATTACACTCCCAACATCATCACCATGACTATTTCACTCCCAACATCATCACCATGACAATTACACTTAAAACATCATCACCATGACTATAACACTCCCAACATCATCACCATGACTATTACACTCACAGCATCATCACCATGACTATTACACTCCCAACATCTTCACAATTACTATTTCACTCCCAACATCGTCACCATGACTACTACACTCCCAACATCTTCAAAATGACCATTACACTCTCAACATCATCTCCATAACTATTACACTCCCAACATCATCATCATGACTATTACACTTCCAACATCGTCACCATGACTATTACACTCCCAACATCTTCACCATGACTATTACACTCCCAACATCATCATCATGACTATTACACTCCCAACATCTTCACAATGACTATTACACTCTCATCATCATCTCCATAACTATTACACTCCCAACATCATCATCATGACTATTACACTTCCAACATCGTCACCATGACTATTACACTCCCAACATCTTCACCATGACTATTACACTCCCAACATCATCACCATGACTATTACACTCCCAACATCGTCACCGTGACTATTACACTCCAACATCATCACCATGACGATTACACTCCCAACATCGTCACCATGACTATTACACTCCAAACATCACCATGACTATTACACTCCCAACATCATCACCATGACCATTACACTCCCAACATCGTCACTATGACTATTCCACTCCCAACAACGTCATCATGACTATTACACTCCCAACATCATCACCATGACTTTTTCACTCCCAACATCATCACCATGACTATTACACTTAAAACATCATCACCATGACTATAACACTCCCAACATCATCACCATGACTATTACACTCCCAACATCATCTCCATGACTATAACACTCACAACATCATCTCCATGACTATTACACTCCCAACATCATCACCATGACTATTACACTCCCAACATCATCACCATGACTATTACACTCACAGCATCATCACCATGACTATTATACTCCCAACATCTTCACAATTACTATTACACTCCCAACATCGTCACCATGACTACTACACTCCCAACATCATCATCATGACTATTACACTTCCAACATCGTCACCATGACTATTACACTCCCAACATCTTCACCATGACTATTACACTCCCAACATCATCATCATGACTATTACACTCCCAACATCTTCACAATGACTATTACACTCTCAACATCATCTCCATAACTATTACACTCCCAACATCATCATCATGACTATTACACTTCCAACATCGTCACTATGACTATTACACTCCCAACATCTTCACCATGACTGTTACACTCCCAGCATCATCACCATGACTATTACACTCCCAACATCTTCACCATGACTGTTACACTCCCAGCATCATCACCATGACTATTACACTCCCAACATCGTCACCATGACTATTACACTCCCAACATCATCACCATGACTATTACACTCCCAACATCGTCATCATGACTATTACACTCCCAACATCATCACCATGACTATTACACTCCCAACATCTTCACAATTACTATTACACTCCCAACATCTTCACAATGACCATTACACTCTCAACATCATCTCCATAACTATTACACTCCCAACATCATCATCATGACTATTACACTTCCAACATCGTCACTATGACTATTACACTCCCAACATCTTCACCATGACTATTACACTCCCAACATCGTCACCATGACTATTACACTCCCAACATCTTCACCATGACTATTTCACTCTCAACATCGTCACCATAACTATTACACTCCCAACATCATCATGACTATTTCACTCCCAACATCGTCTCTATGACTGTTACACTCCCAACATCATCACCATGACTATTACACTCCCAACATCATCACCATGACTATTTCACTCCCAACATCATCACCATGACTATTACACTTAAAACATCATCACCATGACTATAACACTCCCAACATCATCACCATGACTATTACACTCCCAACATCATCTCCATGACTATAACACTCACAACATCATCTCCATGACTATTACACTCCCAACATCATCACCATGACTATTACACTCCCAACATCTTCACCATGACTATTACACTCCCAACATCATCATCATGACTATTACACTCCCAACATCTTCACAATGACTATTACACTCTCAACATCATCTCCATAACTATTACACTCCCAACATCATCATCATGACTATTACACTTCCAACATCGTCACCATGACTATTACACTCCCAACATCTTCACCATGACTATTACACTCCCAACATCATCACCATGACTATTACACTCCCAACATCGTCACCGTGACTATTACACTCCAACATCATCACCATGACGATTACACTCCCAACATCGTCACCATGACTATTACACTCCAAACATCACCATGACTATTACACTCCCAACATCATCACCATGACTATTACACTCCCAACATCGTCACTATGACTATTACACTCCCAACAACGTCATGATGACTATTACACTCCCAACATCTTCACCATGACTATTTCACTCCCAACATCATCACCATGACTATTACACTTAAAACATCATCACCATGACTATAACACTCCCAACATCATCACCATGACTATTACACTCCCAACATCATCTCCATGACTATAACACTCACAACATCATCTCCATGACTATTACACTCCCAACATCATCACCATGACTATTACACTCCCAACATCATCACCATGACTATTACACTCACAGCATCATCACCATGACTATTATACTCCCAACATCTTCACAATTACTATTACACTCCCAACATCGTCACCATGACTACTACACTCCCAACATCTTTACAATGACCATTACACTCTCAACATCATCTCCATAACTATTACACTCCCAACATCATCATCATGACTATTACACTTCCAACATCGTCACCATGACTATTACACTCCCAACATCTTCACCATGACAATTACACTCCCAACATCATCATCATGACTATTACACTCCCAACATCTTCACAATGACTATTACACTCTCAACATCATCTCCATAACTATTACACTCCCAACATCATCATCATGACTATTACACTTCCAACATCGTCACTATGACTATTACACTCCCAACATCTTCACCATGACTGTTACACTCCCAGCATCATCAACATGACTATTACACTCCCAACATCGTCACCATGACTATTACACTCCCAACATCATCACCATGACTATTACACTCCCAACATCGTCATCATGACTATTACACTCCCAACATCATCACCATGACTATTACACTCCCAACATCGTCATCATGACTACTACACTCCCAACATCGTCACCATGACTATTACACTCCCAACATCGTCACCATGACTATTACACTCCCAACATCGTCACCATGACTATTACACTTCCAACATCATCACCATGACTATTACACTCCCAGCATCATCACCATGACTCTTACACTCCCAGCATCATCACCATGACTATTACACTCCCTACATCGTCACCATGACTATTACACTCCCAACATCATCACTATGACTATTACTCTCCCAGCATCATCACCATGACTATTACACTCCCAGCATCATCACCATGACTATTACACTCCCAGCATCATCACCATGACTATTACACTCCCAGCATCATCACCATGACTAATACACTCCCAACATCTCCACCATGACTTTTACACTCCCAACATCGTCACCATGACTATTACACTCCCAACATCGTCACCATGACTATTATACTCCCAACATCATCACCATGACTATTACACTCCCAGCATCATCACCATGACTATTACACTCCCAGCATCATCACCATGACTAATACACTCCCAACATCTCCACCATGACTTTTACACTCCCAACATCGTCACTATGACTATTACACTCCCAACATCTTCACCATGACTATTACACTCCCAACATCGTCACCATGACTATTACACTCCCAACATCTTCACCATGACTATTTCACTCTCAACATCGTCACCATAACTATTACACTCCCAACATCTTCATGACTATTTCACTCCCAACATCGTCACTATGACTGTTACACTCCCAACATCATCACCATGACTATTACACTCCCAACATCATCACCATGACTATTTCACTCCCAACATCATCACCATGACTATTACACTTAAAACATCATCACCATGACTATAACACTCCCAACATCATCACCATGACTATTACACTCACAGCATCATCACCATGACTATTACACTCCCAACATCTTCACAATTACTATTACACTCCCAACATCGTCACCATGACTACTACACTCCCAACATCTTCACAATGACCATTACACTCTCAACATCATCTCCATAACTATTACACTCCCAACATCATCATCATGACTATTACACTTCCAACATCGTCACCATGACTATTACACTCCCAACATCTTCACCATGACTATTACACTCCCAACATCATCATCATGACTATTACACTCCCAACATCTTCACAATGACTATTACACTCTCATCATCATCTCCATAACTATTACACTCCCAACATCATCATCATGACTATTACACTTCCAACATCGTCACCATGACTATTACACTCCCAACATCTTCACCATGACTATTACACTCCCAACATCATCACCATGACTATTACACTCCCAACATCGTCACCGTGACTATTACACTCCAACATCATCACCATGACGATTACACTCCCAACATCGTCACCATGACTATTACACTCCAAACATCACCATGACTATTACACTCCCAACATCATCACCATGACCATTACACTCCCAACATCGTCACTATGACTATTCCACTCCCAACAACGTCATCATGACTATTACACTCCCAACATCATCACCATGACTATTTCACTCCCAACATCATCACCATGACTATTACACTTAAAACATCATCACCATGACTATAACACTCCCAACATCATCACCATGACTATTACACTCCCAACATCATCTCCATGACTATAACACTCACAACATCATCTCCATGACTATTACACTCCCAACATCATCACCATGACTATTACACTCCCAACATCATCACCATGACTATTACACTCACAGCATCATCACCATGACTATTATACTCCCAACATCTTCACAATTACTATTACACTCCCAACATCGTCACCATGACTACTACACTCCCAACATCATCATCATGACTATTACACTTCCAACATCGTCACCATGACTATTACACTCCCAACATCTTCACCATGACTATTACACTCCCAACATCATCATCATGACTATTACACTCCCAACATCTTCACAATGACTATTACACTCTCAACATCATCTCCATAACTATTACACTCCCAACATCATCATCATGACTATTACACTTCCAACATCGTCACTATGACTATTACACTCCCAACATCTTCACCATGACTGTTACACTCCCAGCATCATCACCATGACTATTACACTCCCAACATCTTCACCATGACTGTTACACTCCCAGCATCATCACCATGACTATTACACTCCCAACATCGTCACCATGACTATTACACTCCCAACATCATCACCATGACTATTACACTCCCAACATCGTCATCATGACTATTACACTCCCAACATCATCACCATGACTATTACACTCCCAACATCGTCATCATGACTATTACACTCCCAACATCGTCACCATGACTATTACACTCCCAACATCGTCACCATGACTATTACACTCCCAACATCGTCACCATGACTATTACACTTCCAACATCATCACCATGACTATTACACTCCCAGCATCATCACCATGACTCTTACACTCCCAGCATCATCACCATGACTATTACACTCCCAGCATCATCACCATGACTCTTACACTCCCAGCATCACCACCATGACTATTACACTCCCTACATCGTCACCATGACTATTACACTCCCAACATCATCACTATGACTATTACACTCCCAGCATCATCACCATGACTATTACACTCCCAACATCTTCAATATGACTATTACACTCCCAGCATCATCACCATGACTATTACACTCCCAACATCATCACCATGACTATTACACTCCCAACATCATCACCATGACTATTACACTCCCAACATCGTCACCATGACTATTACACTCCCAGCATCATCACCATGACTATTACACTCCCAACATCGTCACCGTAACTATTACACTCCCAACATCATCATGACTATTTCACTCCCAACATCGTCACTATGACTATTACACTCCCAACATCGTCACCATGACTATTGCCCTCCCAACATCGTCACCTTGACTATTACACTCCCAACATCGTCACCATGACTATTACAATCCCAACATCATCACTATGACTATTACACTCCCAGCATCATCACCATGACTATTACACTCCCAACCTCTTCACCATGACTATTACACTCCCAACATCTTCACCATGTCTATTGCATTTCCAATATCTCCACCATGACTATTACACTCCCAACATCGTCATCATGACTATTACACTCCCAACATCGTCACCATGACTATTACACTCCCAACATCGTCACTATGACTATTACACTCCCAACATCATTACCATGACTATACACTCCCAGCATCATCACCATGACTATTACACTCCCAACATCGTCACCATGACTATTACACTCCCAACATCATCACCATGACTATTACACTCCCAACATCTTCACCATGACTATTACACTCCCAACATCTTCACCATGACTATTACATTCCCAGCATCATCACCATGACTATTTCACTCCCAACATCATCACCATGACTATTACACTCCCAACATCGTCATCATGACTATTACACTCCCAACATCGTCACCATGACTATTACACTCCCAACATCGTCACCATGACTATTACACTCCCAACATCGTCACCATGACTATTATACTCCCAACATCATCACCATGACTATTACACTCCCAGCATCATCACCATGACTATTACACTCCCAGCATCATCACCATGAATAATACACTCCCAACATCTCCACCATGACTTTTACACTCCCAACATCGTCACTATGACTATTACACTCCCAACATCTTCACCATGACTATTACACTCCCAACATCGTCACCATGACTATTACACTCCCAACATCTTCACCATGACTATTTCACTCTCAACATCGTCACAATAACTATTACACTCCCAACATCTTCATGACTATTTCACTCCCAACATCGTCACTATGACTGTTACACTCCCAACATCATCACCATGACTATTACACTCCCAACATCATCACCATGACTATTTCACTCCCAACATCATCACCATGACTATTACACTTAAAACATCATCACCATGACTATAACACTCCCAACATCATCACCATGACTATTACACTCCCAACATCATCTCCATGACTATAACACTCACAACATCATCTCCATGACTATTACACTCCCAACATCATCACCATGACTATTACACTCCCAACATCATCACCATGACTATTACACTCACAGCATCATCACCATGACTACTACACTCCCAACATCTTCACAATGACCATTACACTCTCAACATCATCTCCATAACTATTACACTCCCAACATCATCATCATGACTATTACACTTCCAACATCGTCACCATGACCATTACACTCTCAACATCATCTCCATAACTATTACACTCCCAACATCATCATCATGACTATTACACTTCCAACATCGTCACCATGACTATTACACTCCCAACATCTTCACCATGACTATTACACTCCCAACATCATCACCATGACTATTACACTCCCAACATCGTCACCGTGACTATTACACTCCAACATCATCACCATGACGATTACACTCCCAACATCGTCACCATGACTATTACACTCCAAACATCACCATGACTATTACACTCCCAACATCATCACCATGACCATTACACTCCCAACATCGTCACTATGACTATTACACTCCCAACATCTTCACCATGACTATTTCACTCTCAACATCGTCACCATAACTATTACACTCCCAACATCTTCATGACTATTTCACTCCCAACATCGTCACTATGACTGTTACACTCCCAACATCATCACCATGACTATTACACTCCCAACATCATCACCATGACTATTTCACTCCCAACATCATCACCATGACTATTACACTTAAAACATCATCACCATGACTATAACACTCCCAACATCATCACCATGACTATTACACTCCCAACATCATCTCCATGACTATAACACTCACAACATCATCTCCATGACTATTACACTCCCAACATCATCACCATGACTATTACACTCCCAACATCATCACCATGACTATTACACTCACAGCATCATCACCATGACTACTACACTCCCAACATCTTCACAATGACCATTACACTCTCAACATCATCTCCATAACTATTACACTCCCAACATCATCATCATGACTATTACACTTCCAACATCGTCACCATGACCATTACACTCTCAACATCATCTCCATAACTATTACACTCCCAACATCATCATCATGACTATTACACTTCCAACATCGTCACCATGACTATTACACTCCCAACATCTTCACCATGACTATTACACTCCCAACATCTTCACCATGACTATTACACTCCCAACATCGTCACCGTGACTATTACACTCCAACATCATCACCATGACGATTACACTCCCAACATCGTCACCATGACTATTACACTCCAAACATCACCATGACTATTACACTCCCAACATCATCTCCATGACTATAACACTCACAACATCATCTCCATGACTATTACACTCCCAACATCATCACCATGACTATTACACTCCCAACATCATCACCATGACTATTACACTCACAGCATCATCACCATGACTACTACACTCCCAACATCTTCACAATGACCATTACACTCTCAACATCATCTCCATAACTATTACACTCCCAACATCATCATCATGACTATTACACTTCCAACATCGTCACCATGACCATTACACTCTCAACATCATCTCCATAACTATTACACTCCCAACATCATCATCATGACTATTACACTTCCAACATCGTCACCATGACTATTACACTCCCAACATCTTCACCATGACTATTACACTCCCAACATCATCACCATGACTATTACACTCCCAACATCGTCACCGTGACTATTACACTCCAACATCATCACCATGACGATTACACTCCCAACATCGTCACCATGACTATTACACTCCAAACATCACCATGACTATTACACTCCCAACATCATCACCATGACCATTACACTCCCAACATCGTCACTATGACTATTACACTCCCAACAACGTCATCATGACTATTACACTCCCTACATCATCACCATGACTATTTCACTCCCAACATCATCACCATGACTATTACACTTAAAACATCATCACCATGACTATAACACTCCCAACATCATCACCATGACTATTACACTCCCAACATCATCTCCATGACTATAACACTCACAACATCATCTCCATGACTATTACACTCCCAACATCATCACCATGACTATTACACTCCCAACATCATCACCATGACTTTTACACTCACAGCATCATTACCATGACTATTATACTCCCAACATCTTCACAATTACTATTACACTCCCAACATCTTCACCATGACTACTACACTCCCAACATCTTCACAATGACCATTACACTCTCAACATCATCTCCATAACTATTACACTCCCAACATCATCATCATGACTATTACACTTCCAACATCGTCACCATGACTATTACACTCCCAACATCTTCACCATGACTATTACACTCCCAACATCATCATCATGACTATTACACTCCCAACATCTTCACAATGACTATTACACTCTCAACATCATCTCCATAACTATTACACTCCCAACATCATCATCATGACTATTACACTTCCAACATCGTCACTATGACTATTACACTCCCAACATCATTACCATGACTATACACTCCCAGCATCATCACCATGACTATTACACTCCCAACATCGTCACCATGACTATTACACTCCCAACATCATCACCATGACTATTACACTCCCAACATCTTCACCATGACTATTACACTCCCAACATCTTCACCATGACTATTACATTCCCAGCATCATCACCATGACTATTTCACTCCCAACATCATCACCATGACTATTACACTCCCAACATCGTCATCATGACTATTACACTCCCAACATCGTCACCATGACTATTACACTCCCAACATCGTCACCATGACTATTACACTCCCAACATCGTCACCATGACTATTATACTCCCAACATCATCACCATGACTATTACACTCCCAGCATCATCACCATGACTATTACACTCCCAGCATCATCACCATGACTAATACACTCCCAACATCTCCACCATGACTTTTACACTCCCAACATCGTCACTATGACTATTACACTCCCAACATCTTCACCATGACTATTACACTCCCAACATCGTCACCATGACTATTACACTCCCAACATCTTCACCATGACTATTTCACTCTCAACATCGTCACCATAACTATTACACTCCCAACATCTTCATGACTATTTCACTCCCAACATCGTCACTATGACTGTTACACTCCCAACATCATCACCATGACTATTACACTCCCAACATCATCACCATGACTATTTCACTCCCAACATCATCACCATGACTATTACACTTAAAACATCATCACCATGACTATAACACTCCCAACATCATCACCATGACTATTACACTCCCAACATCATCTCCATGACTATAACACTCACAACATCATCTCCATGACTATTACACTCCCAACATCATCACCATGACTATTACACTCCCAACATCATCACCATGACTATTACACTCACAGCATCATCACCATGACTACTACACTCCCAACATCTTCACAATGACCATTACACTCTCAACATCATCTCCATAACTATTACACTCCCAACATCATCATCATGACTATTACACTTCCAACATCGTCACCATGACTATTACACTCCCAACATCTTCACCATGACTATTACACTCCCAACATAATCACCATGACTATTACTCTCCCAACATCGTCACCGTGACTATTACACTCCAACATCATCACCATGACGATTACACTCCCAACATCGTCACCATGACTATTACACTCCAAACATCACCATGACTATTACACTCCCAACATCATCACCATGACCATTACACTCCCAACATCGTCACTATGACTATTACACTCCCAACAACGTCATCATGACTATTACACTCCCAACATCATCACCATGACTATTTCACTCCCAACATCATCACCATAACTATTACACTTAAAACATCATCACCATGACTATAACACTCCCAACATCATCACCATGACTATTACACTCCCAACATCATCTCCATGACTATAACACTCACAACATCATCTCCATGACTATTACACTCCCAACATCATCACCATGACTATTACACTCCCAACATCATCACCATGACTATTACACTCACAGCATCATCACCATGACTATTATACTCCCAACATCTTCACAATTACTATTGCACTCCCAACATCGTCACCATGACTACTACACTCCCAACATCTTCACAATGACCATTACACTCTCAACATCATCTCCATAACTATTACACTCCCAACATCATCATCATGACTATTACACTTCCAACATCGTCACCATGACTATTACACTCCCAACATCTTCACCATGACTATTACACTCCCAACATCATCATCATGACTATTACACTCCCAACATCTTCACAATGACTATTACACTCTCAACATCATCTCCATAACTATTACACTCCCAACATCATCATCATGACTATTACACTTCCAACATCGTCACTATGACTATTACACTCCCAACATCTTCACCATGACTGTTACACTCCCAGCATCATCACCATGACTATTACACTCCCAACATCGTCACCATGACTATTACACTCCCAACATCATCACCATGACTATTACACTCCCAACATCGTCATCATGACTATTACACTCCCAACATCATCACCATGACTATTACACTCCCAACATCGTCATCATGACTATTACACTCCCAACATCGTCACCATGACTATTACACTCCCAACATCGTCACCATGACTATTACACTCCCAACATCGTCACCATGACTATTACACTTCCAACATCATCACCATGACTATTATACTCCCAGCATCATCACCATGACTCTTACACTCCCAGCATCATCACCATGACTATTACACTCCCTACATCGTCACCATGACTATTACACTCCCAACATCATCACTATGACTATTACACTCCCAGCATCATCACCATGACTATTACACTCCCAGCATCATCACCATGACTATTACACTCCCAACATCTTCAATATGACTATTACACTCCCAGCATCATCACCATGACTATTACACTCCCAACATCATCACCATGACTATTACACTCCCAACATCATCACCATGACTATTACACTCCCAACATCGTCACCATGACTATTACACTCCCAGCATCATCACCATGACTATTACACTCCCAACATCGTCACCGTAACTATTACACTCCCAACATCATCATGACTATTTCACTCCCAACATCGTCACTATGACTATTACACTCCCAACATCGTCACCATGACTATTGCCCTCCCAACATCGTCACCTTGACTATTACACTCCCAACATCGTCACCATGACTATTACACTCCCAACATCATCACTATGACTATTACACTCCCAGCATCATCACCATGACTATTACACTCCCAACCTCTTCACCATGACTATTACACTCCCAACATCTTCACCATGACTATTGCATTCCCAACATCTCCACCATGACTATTACACTCCCAACATCGTCATCATGACTATTACACTCCCAACATCGTCACCATGACTATTACACTCCCAACATCGTCACTATGACTATTACACTCCCAACATCATTACCATGACTATACACTCCCAGCATCATCACCATGACTAATACACTCCCAACATCGTCACCATGACTATTACACTACCAACATCATCACCATGACTATTACACTCCCAACATCTTCACCATGACTATTACACTCCCAACATCTTCACCATGACTATTACATTCCCAGCATCATCACCATGACTATTTCACTCCCAACATCATCA
This sequence comes from Procambarus clarkii, assembly GCF_040958095.1. Lineage (NCBI taxonomy): Eukaryota > Metazoa > Arthropoda > Malacostraca > Decapoda > Cambaridae > Procambarus > Procambarus clarkii. The sequence continues at coordinate 31,599,643 of NC_091213.1, read as the reverse complement.
CCATGACTATTACACTCCCAACATCGTCATCATGACTATTACACTCCCAACATCGTCACCATGACTATTACACTCCCAACATCGTCACCATGACTATTACACTCCCAACATCGTCACCATGACTATTATACTCCCAACATCATCACCATGACTATTACACTCCCAGCATCTTCACCATGACTATTACACTCCCAGCATCATCACCATGACTAATACACTCCCAACATCTCCACCATGACTTTTACACTCCCAACATCGTCACTATGACTATTACACTCCCAACATCTTCACCATGACTATTACACTCCCAACATCGTCACCATGACTATTACACTCCCAACATCTTCACCATGACTATTTCACTCTCAACATCGTCACCATAACTATTACACTCCCAACATCTTCATGACTATTTCACTCCCAACATCGTCACTATGACTGTTACACTCCCAACATCATCACCATGACTATTACACTCCCAACATCATCACCATGACTATTTCACTCCCAACATCATCACCATGACTATTACACTTAAAACATCATCACCATGACTATAACACTCCCAACATCATCACCATGACTATTACACTCCCAACATCATCTCCATGACTATAACACTCACAACATCATCTCCATGACTATTACACTCCCAACATCATCACCATGACTATTATACTCCCAACATCATCACCATGACTATTACACTCACAGCATCATTGTTACGGCCCTCTCGGGACGCAACGGGGTTCTTACTCTGATGTAGTTAGAGGAAGATATATATCCGGCCCCAAGCCAGTAGAGGCTATCAAGGGATGCGATCCGTGACGCAAGTAACTTAAAGGGAGTAGGGAAAGAAAGGTAAGAACTTAATATAATATAATATAACCTTCACCATTTAAATATATAGAAATAAAACGTACACAAGGGGGAGGGGTATTAACACTTTACAAAGGGGATCAACACTGTAGTCTTCTGCTGGAGACTATGGATCCTCGAAGCTAGGTGCCGAGTCCGCGGTGCTTTCTTCGTGGCCTCAAGACGTGTCCTCTGAGAACGCCGAGTCTACCCTGGCCACAGGTCAGCCACAACACAGGTCCACTGGGGGCACCGTCGTGGAGGCCGTCAACCACACGTCCAGCAGGTCTGCTGGCAGGTACTGAGCCACCAAGGCTGGTACGGCCACTCCACGGACGATAAAAGGGGTATGCCCTAGACAGGAGTCTCGTGTGATATCACCAATCACCCTCCTGTCCTCAATACCCCAGTGGATTATCGTCTCCAACCGTCGGTCCCGGGTAAATCCTTCCACTGCCACTCCACTGGCAGGCTTAACACACCACAGTGTTCTTCCGGGGGGACGACGTCACGACAGCTGCAGCAAACTTCACAGTATGGAGACTGGCTGCCTCGGGTAGACTGACTCCACCTTCAACACAGTGGTCCCAGGTCGGCTCTGTAAGCAGACACGTCATTAATAACCGGGACACTAATACTCCTCACTTACGGTGGCGGGTGCAAACACCTGACGTATCCAGTCCATAGATGGCGCTGTCGTCGGAGCACCACCTCACCAGAGGTCAGGAGCGGCGGTGTTGAGCGCTGCACCAGACTGGAAACTGGTCCTCGAGGCCAGTACACGCTGTCCTCACTAGGTGTCGTCGTTCGTTTGGCGGGGGTTTCGGGAGCTGACCCACAGATGGCGTGGTTGTCACTGCTCCCGGCTCGGACGCTGAATCCGGGTTCGTAACACCTCCCCACCAAAAAGAATTTGGTTTGGGGTTCTATCAAAAGAAACACAAACCAAATTAGTACGGCGACACAACTCCAAATGGACTTACTTATACTATGAACTGGAGTTATGAGGTTGTCTTGTCCACAGAACTTTTCTACTAGCCATTTCCGGCACAACGGGAACTTGCAGATAGAAGGCAATGATCTGCCTGACGTAACCTTCCACGTCTTCCACGTCTCCACTGCGATGTCAAGCAGGGGCATCATCTCACCTCTCTCCAGGAAGGATCGGTGTAGACACGATCTAGGGTGACTCGACACTTCTCTGCGTCGAGGCACCGATGACGGCTGATCACAGACGGCATTTCTGGTACCAGTCCGATGGTCCTTCAGGGAGACGGGAACCTGGAATACAGAGGTCTGATAATTCAGAGTGATAGCGACAGTGGGCAAGGCAGTACCTACTACATACTCTTCTACTAGGCCCGCACCTAGTTCCAACAGGGCTGCTTGCTCACCGAAGATGGCATTCGCTCTGCCCCCGTCAGGTCGACCAACGTTCCGTATAACGCTGTGTTGAGGCTCAGCAGTCACGCGGGGGGTGTCAACCTGTCGGAAACAGTCACTCATATTATCACATATCGTACCTCCTGTATCATCTATTACCTCCCAGGTCCCTTCTTCAACTGCAACACTTGCAGTACAACTCTCCAATCCCTGGGACCTCTTCTCGATGTTCACGGGAGCCATCATCCTTCGGGTCGTCCACTGATCCTTACCGAGAACACAGAGAGCACATAGGAGAACAAAACAAAATACCGATAGGAAACATTTGGTAAGTCGAGGGATAAGTTTCCTGAGCTTGTCATGTCCATAGCCGGCACCATCCACTAGCCTGGCTTGGACCAAAGAGGGCACTAGACCTTTAGAACATGCCTCACATACCTCTGACGTCTGGGGAATCTCTGGCTGGTCCACTACACGCTGTAACTTGCCATACCGCAAGCACACCTCAGCCTTCGCTCCAGACTCGTTGGTATCCGTGGGTGTCTGCACACGAGGCCTCTCTTCTAGCTCAGGTACTTCTGCCTTCTTAACCTCATGTTCCTTGTCGAGAGAATCAGGAGACACTGCTAGATAACTGTCGATCTGCGGGGGAGAGGACAAATTAGACATGTTCAAATCCGGGTCTGTCTTTACCTGGACATTACCATTGCCTGTTACCTCAGACCGTGCTGTTCCGGTAGACTCGTCCGCAACCTTGGGATGATTGGTGCTCCAATCTGTCACCAAGTCGTTGGCTAGTACCACGTCAATCCCAGCCACAGGGAGGGTATCGACTACTGCCAACTCACATGTGCCGCTGAAATAAGGCGAGTCGAGATGTACTGGCACTAAGGGGGCGATGTACTGCGTCCTTGGAAACCCAACCAGGACAACCTCTTGTCTCCCGTCCATACTTACTCCCTCGGGTATCGAGCTCTTCATGATCAGGGACTGGGCTGCTCCACTATCTCTGAGCACTACAACTGATCTACCAGTATGATCACTCGTTACATACCCGCATGAAGTGTGAGGGGCAAACAAACTTGGTCCTTCCTGCTTCATCGTAGACTGGTTTCCTGCTGGTGGTGTAACACAGCTCATCAACATCACCTCCCTTCGTGCGCTGCCACCTCTTCTGCCTCGGCACCTAGCAGCTATATGCCCTTTCTGCCCACAAGTCCAGCACACCATATTCCTCCTTGGACTAAGGTGTTTCGGACTACTAGGACTTGTTCTTCGGGGGCTACTTGGGGGCGTCTTCTTAGCACTTTGTGGGACGGGTCTTTCTTCTTCATCATGAGGTCTGTCGAACCGGCGCTGGTAATTCCGTGGGACGTACTTAGCAGACGGCCTATGAGTCAGGATGTACTCTTCAGCCATGGTGGCTGCTGCACTCAAGGTCTCCACCTGCTGTTCCTCTAAGTACGTCTTGAGGTCTCCAGATAAACAATCCTTGAAGTCCTCGAGCAGAATCAGCTGCTCGAGGTCTGCCTTGGTCTCCACCTTCCGAGAGGCACACCATTCTTGGAAAAGTCGCTCCTTGATCGTGGCGAACTCGGTGAAAGTGTGCTCTGAGGTCTTCTTCAGGTTTCTAAACTTCTGCCTGTAAGCCTCAGGTACCAATTGGTACGCCATGAGCACAACCTTCTTCACCTTGTCATAATCGCTGGAGTCGTCAAGGGATAACGTAGAGTAGGCGATCTGGGCCTTCCCAGTCAGGACTGACTGTATCATGATGGCCCAATTCTCCCTTGGCCACTCCAAAGAGGCAGCGACTTTCTCGAAGGCTGCAAAGAACTTTGACACTTCCTTCTCATGGAATTTGGGGACCATTTTGATGTTTCGTACCGGATCGAAGCTACTGGTGTCCGTTGTTTGCCTCCGACCACCGCCTAATCGCAAAACTTCTAGTTCATGTTGTCTCTCTCTTTCCTCTTTGTCTCGTCGTTCTTGTCTGTCTCGTTCTTCTCTTTCTCGCTCTCGTTCTTCTCTCTCTCGCTCTCTTTCTTCTCTCTCTCGTCTCTCTTCTCTTTCTCGTTCTTCTCTTTCTCTTTCTCGTTCTTCTCTCTCTCGTCTCTCTTCTCTTTCTCGCTCTTCTCTTCTTTCTTCTCTTTCTCTCTCTTCTCTCTCTCTTTTCTCTTCTCTTTCTAATTCTAAACGCCTCATCGCCAATTCTTTTTCTTTCATCTCCATTTCTTTATTTTTCATCTCTACTTCTTTATCTTTTAATTCCCGTTCTAATTCTAACTTCTTCCACTCTATCTCACGATTGATCTCTAGGGCACGCATTTTGACTGTTAGGAAGCTGATATTAAGCTCACCTGCATCACTGTCAATGTCACTGCCCTTATCTTCCTTTTCCGTGGAAGCTATTTCCTCACCTTCCCTTGTACTAGGAGTCTCGCTTCCCTGTTTCTCTTCTGCCTTCAGGTGCCGGTGAACCTTGGACAAGATCTCCACACGGTAATCACTGGCACGGATCTTGATCTCCAGGTAGGCGCTCACTAGTACAAGCTCTGGTTTGCTCAAATATTTTAATCTGGCAAGACAATCCTCTCTGTTCAGAAAAGCCTGAACCTCGTCCAGATCATCGATGGTAGCTTTGTCTGCCATTGTCTCAGATGGAACACTTTGCACTTAACACACTGCTTACACGTTAGCACTTAACACACCGAGCACTGTTCTACGCCAATATTGCACTTTATCGCACCAAACACTGCACTTGCCAATATTGCACGTAATCACTTCGGGCACCGCACTACCCAATATTGCACTGAATCCAAGCGAACACTTCGCTCTACAATATTACACTAAATCACTGAGCACCGCACTAGTCAATGTTGCACTTAGTCACTCTGAGCACCGCACAGGACGTATAACGTCACAATCGTCACACACAGGGGGAATTATTTACAGGGATTACGCCACTTCACCACCCCTGTCAAACATACTTAACAAGGGGACGGATCCCGCTGGGGATGCCAATTATGTTACGGCCCTCTCGGGACGCAACGGGGTTCTTACTCTGATGTAGTTAGAGGAAGATATATATCCGGCCCCAAGCCAGTAGAGGCTATCAAGGGATGCGATCCGTGACGCAAGTAACTTAAAGGGAGTAGGGAAAGAAAGGTAAGAACTTAATATAATATAATATAACCTTCACCATTTAAATATATAGAAATAAAACGCACACAAGGGGGAGGGGTATTAACACTTTACAAAGGGGATCAACACTGTAGTCTTCTGCTGGAGACTATGGATCCTCGAAGCTAGGTGCCGAGTCCGCGGTGCTTTCTTCGTGGCCTCAAGACGTGTCCTCTGAGAACGCCGAGTCTACCCTGGCCACAGGTCAGCCACAACACAGGTCCACTGGGGGCACCGTCGTGGAGGCCGTCAACCACACGTCCAGCAGGTCTGCTGGCAGGTACTGAGCCACCAAGGCTGGTACGGCCACTCCACGGACGATAAAAGGGGTATGCCCTAGACAGGAGTCTCGTGTGATATCACCAATCACCCTCCTGTCCTCAATACCCCAGTGGATTATCGTCTCCAACCGTCGGTCCCGGGTAAATCCTTCCACTGCCACTCCACTGGCAGGCTTAACACACCACAGTGTTCTTCCGGGGGGACGACGTCACGACAGCTGCAGCAAACTTCACAGTATGGAGACTGGCTGCCTCGGGTAGACTGACTCCACCTTCAACACAGTGGTCCCAGGTCGGCTCTGTAAGCAGACACGTCATTAATAACCGGGACACTAATACTCCTCACTTACGGTGGCGGGTGCAAACACCTGACGTATCCAGTCCATAGATGGCGCTGTCGTCGGAGCACCACCTCACCAGAGGTCAGGAGCGGCGGTGTTGAGCGCTGCACCAGACTGGAAACTGGTCCTCGAGGCCAGTACACGCTGTCCTCACTAGGTGTCGTCGTTCGTTTGGCGGGGGTTTCGGGAGCTGACCCACAGATGGCGTGGTTGTCACTGCTCCCGGCTCGGACGCTGAATCCGGGTTCGTAACAATCATCACCATGACTACTACACTCCCAACATCTTCACAATGACCATTACACTCTCAACATCATCTCCATAACTATTACACTCCCAACATCATCATCATGACTATTACACTTCCAACATCGTCACCATGACTATTACACTCCCAACATCTTCACCATGACTATTACACTCCCAACATAATCACCATGACTATTACACTCCCAACATCGTCACCGTGACTATTACACTCCAACATCATCACCATGACGATTACACTCCCAACATCGTCACCATGACTATTACACTCCAAACATCACCATGACTATTACACTCCCAACATCATCACCATGACCATTACACTCCCAACATCGTCACTATGACTATTACACTCCCAACAAGTCATCATGACTATTACACTCCCAACATCATCACCATAACTATTTCACTCCCAACATCATCACCATAACTATTACACTTAAAACATCATCACCATGACTATAACACTCCCAACATCATCACCATGACTATTACACTCCCAACATCATCTCCATGACTATAACACTCACAACATCATCTCCATGACTATTACACTCCCAACATCATCACCATGACTATTACACTCCCAACATCATCACCATGACTATTACACTCACAGCATCATCACCATGACTATTATACTCCCAACATCTTCACAATTACTATTGCACTCCCAACATCGTCACCATGACTACTACACTCCCAACATCTTCACAATGACCATTACACTCTCAACATCATCTCCATAACTATTACACTCCCAACATCATCATCATGACTATTACACTTCCAACATCGTCACCATGACTATTACACTCCCAACATCTTCACCATGACTATTACACTCCCAACATCATCATCATGACTATTACACTCCCAACATCTTCACAATGACTATTACACTCTCAACATCATCTCCATAACTATTACACTCCCAACATCATCATCATGACTATTACACTTCCAACATCGTCACTATGACTATTACACTCCCAACATCTTCACCATGACTGTTACACTCCCAGCATCATCACCATGACTATTACACTCCCAACATCGTCACCATGACTATTACACTCCCAACATCATCACCATGACTATTACACTCCCAACATCGTCATCATGACTATTACACTCCCAACATCATCACCATGACTATTACACTCCCAACATCGTCATCATGACTATTACACTCCCAACATCGTCACCATGACTATTACACTCCCAACATCGTCACCATGACTATTACACTCCCAACATCGTCACCATGACTATTACACTTCCAACATCATCACCATGACTATTATACTCCCAGCATCATCACCATGACTCTTACACTCCCAGCATCATCACCATGACTATTACACTCCCTACATCGTCACCATGACTATTACACTCCCAACATCATCACTATGACTATTACACTCCCAGCATCATCACCATGACTATTACACTCCCAGCATCATCACCATGACTATTACACTCCCAACATCTTCAATATGACTATTACACTCCCAGCATCATCACCATGACTATTACACTCCCAACATCATCACCATGACTATTACACTCCCAACATCATCACCATGACTATTACACTCCCAACATCGTCACCATGACTATTACACTCCCAGCATCATCACCATGACTATTACACTCCCAACATCGTCACCGTAACTATTACACTCCCAACATCATCATGACTATTTCACTCCCAACATCGTCACTATGACTATTACACTCCCAACATCGTCACCATGACTATTGCCCTCCCAACATCGTCACCTTGACTATTACACTCCCAACATCGTCACCATGACTATTACACTCCCAACATCATCACTATGACTATTACACTCCCAGCATCATCACCATGACTATTACACTCCCAACCTCTTCACCATGACTATTACACTCCCAACATCTTCACCATGACTATTGCATTCCCAACATCTCCACCATGACTATTACACTCCCAACATCGTCATCATGACTATTACACTCCCAACATCGTCACCATGACTATTACACTCCCAACATCGTCACTATGACTATTACACTCCCAACATCATTACCATGACTATACACTCCCAGCATCATCACCATGACTAATACACTCCCAACATCGTCACCATGACTATTACACTACCAACATCATCACCATGACTATTACACTCCCAACATCTTCACCATGACTATTACACTCCCAACATCTTCACCATGACTATTACATTCCCAGCATCATCACCATGACTATTTCACTCCCAACATCATCACCATGACTATTACACTCCCAACATCGTCATCATGACTATTACACTCCCAACATCGTCACCATGACTATTACACTCCCAACATCGTCACCATGACTATTACACTCCCAACATCGTCACCATGACTATTATACTCCCAACATCATCACCATGACTATTACACTCCCAGCATCTTCACCATGACTATTACACTCCCAGCATCATCACCATGACTAATACACTCCCAACATCTCCACCATGACTTTTACACTCCCAACATCGTCACTATGACTATTACACTCCCAACATCGTCACCATGACTATTACACTCCCAACATCGTCACCATGACTATTACACTCCCAACATCGTCACCATGACTATTACACTCCCAACATCATCACCATGACTATTACACTCCCAACATCGTCACTATGACTGTTACACTCCCAACATCATCACCATGACTATTACACTCCCAACATCATCACCATGACTATTTCACTCCCAACATCATCACCATGACTATTACACTTAAAACATCATCACCATGACTATAACACTCCCAACATCATCACCATGACTATTACACTCCCAACATCATCTCCATGACTATAACACTCACAACATCATCTCCATGACTATTACACTCCCAACATCATCACCATGACTATTACACTCCCAACATCATCACCATGACTATTACACTCACAGCATCATCACCATGACTACTACATTCCCAACATCTTCACAATGACCATTACACTCTCAACATCATCTCCATAACTATTACACTCCCAACATCATCATCATGACTATTACACTTCCAACATCGTCACCATGACTATTACACTCCCAACATCTTCACCATGACTATTACACTCCCAACATCATCACCATGACTATTACACTCCCAACATCGTCACCGTGACTATTACACTCCAACATCATCACCATGACGATTACACTCCCAACATCGTCACCATGACTATTACACTCCAAACATCACCATGACTATTACACTCCCAACATCATCACCATGACCATTACACTCCCAACATCGTCACTATGACTATTACACTCCCAACAACGTCATCATGACTATTACACTCCCAACATCATCACCATGACTATTTCACTCCCAACATCATCACCATAACTATTACACTTAAAACATCATCACCATGACTATAACACTCCCAACATCATCACCATGACTATTACACTCCCAACATCATCTCCATGACTATAACACTCACAACATCATCTCCATGACTATTACACTCCCAACATCATCACCATGACTATTACACTCCCAACATCATCACCATGACTATTACACTCACAGCATCATCACCATGACTATTATACTCCCAACATCTTCACAATTACTATTACACTCCCAACATCGTCACCATGACTACTACACTCCCAACATCTTCACAATGACCATTACACTCTCAACATCATCTCCATAACTATTACACTCCCAACATCATCATCATGACTATTACACTTCCAACATCGTCACCATGACTATTACACTCCCAACATCTTCACCATGACTATTACACTCCCAACATCATCATCATGACTATTACACTCCCAACATCTTCACAATGACTATTACACTCTCAACATCATCTCCATAACTATTACACTCCCAACATCATCATCATGACTATTACACTTCCAACATCGTCACTATGACTATTACACTCCCAACATCTTCACCATGACTGTTACACTCCCAGCATCATCACCATGACTATTACACTCCCAACATCGTCACCATGACTATTACACTCCCAACATCATCACCATGACTATTACACTCCCAACATCGTCATCATGACTATTACACTCCCAACATCATCACCATGACTATTACACTCCCAACATCGTCATCATGACTATTACACTCCCAACATCGTCACCATGACTATTACACTCCCAACATCGTCACCATGACTATTACACTCCCAACATCGTCACCATGACTATTACACTTCCAACATCATCACCATGACTATTATACTCCCAGCATCATCACCATGACTCATACACTCCCAGCATCATCACCATGACTATTACACTCCCTACATCGTCACCATGACTATTACACTCCCAACATCATCACTATGACTATTACACTCCCAGCATCATCACCATGACTATTACACTCCCAGCATCATCACCATGACTATTACACTCCCAACATCTTCAATATGACTATTACACTCCCAGCATCATCACCATGACTATTACACTCCCAACATCATCACCATGACTATTACACTCCCAACATCATCACCATGACTATTACACTCCCAACATCGTCACCATGACTATTACACTCCCAGCATCATCACCATGACTATTACACTCCCAACATCGTCACCGTAACTATTACACTCCCAACATCATCATGACTATTTCACTCCCAACATCGTCACTATGACTATTACACTCACAACATCGTCACCATGACTATTGCCCTCCCAACATCGTCACCTTGACTATTACACTCCCAACATCGTCACCATGACTATTACACTCCCAACATCATCACTATGACTATTACACTCCCAGCATCATCACCATGACTATTACACTCCCAACCTCTTCACCATGACTATTACACTCCCAACATCTTCACCATGACTATTGCATTCCCAACATCTCCACCATGACTATTACACTCCCAACATCGTCATCATGACTATTACACTCCCAACATCGTCACCATGACAATTACACTCCCAACATCGTCACTATGACTATTACACTCCCAACATCATTACCATGACTATACACTCCCAGCATCATCACCATGACTATTACACTCCCAACATCGTCACCATGACTATTACACTACCAACATCATCACCATGACTATTACACTCCCAACATCTTCACCATGACTATTACACTCCCAACATCTTCACCATGACTATTACATTCCCAGCATCATCACCATGACTATTTCACTCCCAACATCATCACCATGACTATTACACTCCCAACATCGTCATCATGACTATTACACTCCCAACATCGTCACCATGACTATTACACTCCCAACATCGTCACCATGACTATTACACTCCCAACATCGTCACCATGACTATTATACTCCCAACATCATCACCATGACTATTACACTCCCAGCATCTTCACCATGACTATTACACTCCCAGCATCATCACCATGACTAATACACTCCCAACATCTCCACCATGACTTTTACACTCCCAACATCGTCACTATGACTATTACACTCCCAACATCTTCACCATGACTATTACACTCCCAACATCGTCACCATGACTATTACACTCCCAACATCTTCACCATGACTATTTCACTCTCAACATCGTCACCATAACTATTACACTCCCAACATCTTCATGACTATTTCACTCCCAACATCGTCACTATGACTGTTACACTCCCAACATCATCACCATGACTATTACACTCCCAACATCATCACCATGACTATTTCACTCCCAACATCATCACCATGACTATTACACTTAAAACATCATCACCATGACTATAACACTCCCAACATCATCACCATGACTATTACACTCCCAACATCATCTCCATGACTATAACACTCACAACATCATCTCCATGACTATTACACTCCCAACATCATCACCATGACTATTACACTCCCAACATCATCACCATGACTATTACACTCACAGCATCATCACCATGACTACTACACTCCCAACATCTTCACAATGACCATTACACTCTCAACATCATCTCCATAACTATTACACTCCCAACATCATCATCATGACTATTACACTTCCAACATCGTCACCATGACTATTACACTCCCAACATCTTCACCATGACTATTACACTCCCAACATCATCACCATGACTATTACACTCCCAACATCGTCACCGTGACTATTACACTCCAACATCATCACCATGACGATTACACTCCCAACATCGTCACCATGACTATTACACTCCAAACATCACCATGACTATTACACTCCCAACATCATCACCATGACCATTACACTCCCAACATCGTCACTATGACTATTACACTCCCAACAACGTCATCATGACTATTACACTCCCAACATCATCACCATGACTATTTCACTCCCAACATCATCACCATAACTATTACACTTAAAACATCATCACCATGACTATAACACTCCCAACATCATCACCATGACTATTACACTCCCAACATCATCTCCATGACTATAACACTCACAACATCATCTCCATGACTATTACACTCCCAACATCATCACCATGACTATTACACTCCCAACATCATCACCATGACTATTACACTCACAGCATCATCACCATGACTATTATACTCCCAACATCTTCACAATTACTATTACACTCCCAACATCGTCACCATGACTACTACACTCCCAACATCTTCACAATGACCATTACACTCTCAACATCATCTCCATAACTATTACACTCCCAACATCGTCACCATGACTATTACACTCCCAACATCGTCACCATGACTATTACACTCCCAACATCGTCACCATGACTATTATACTCCCAACATCATCACCATGACTATTACACTCCCAGCATCTTCACCATGACTATTACACTCCCAGCATCATCACCATGACTAATACACTCCCAACATCTCCACCATGACTTTTACACTCCCAACATCGTCACTATGACTATTACACTCCCAACATCTTCACCATGACTATTACACTCCCAACATCGTCACCATGACTATTACACTCCCAACATCTTCACCATGACTATTTCACTCTCAACATCGTCACCATAACTATTACACTCCCAACATCTTCATGACTATTTCACTCCCAACATCGTCACTATGACTGTTACACTCCCAACATCATCACCATGACTATTACACTCCCAACATCATCACCATGACTATTTCACTCCCAACATCATCACCATGACTATTACACTTAAAACATCATCACCATGACTATAACACTCCCAACATCATCACCATGACTATTACACTCCCAACATCATCTCCATGACTATAACACTCACAACATCATCTCCATGACTATTACACTCCCAACATCATCACCATGACTATTACACTCCCAACATCATCACCATGACTATTACACTCACAGCATCATCACCATGACTACTACACTCCCAACATCTTCACAATGACCATTACACTCTCAACATCATCTCCATAACTATTACACTCCCAACATCATCATCATGACTATTACACTTCCAACATCGTCACCATGACTATTACACTCCCAACATCTTCACCATGACTATTACACTCCCAACATCATCACCATGACTATTACACTCCCAACATCGTCACCGTGACTATTACACTCCAACATCATCACCATGACGATTACACTCCCAACATCGTCACCATGACTATTACACTCCAAACATCACCATGACTATTACACTCCCAACATCATCACCATGACCATTACACTCCCAACATCGTCACTATGACTATTACACTCCCAACAACGTCATCATGACTATTACACTCCCAACATCATCACCATGACTATTTCACTCCCAACATCATCACCATAACTATTACACTTAAAACATCATCACCATGACTATAACACTCCCAACATCATCACCATGACTATTACACTCCCAACATCATCTCCATGACTATAACACTCACAACATCATCTCCATGACTATTACACTCCCAACATCATCACCATGACTATTACACTCCCAACATCATCACCATGACTATTACACTCACAGCATCATCATCATGACTATTATACTCCCAACATCTTCACAATTACTATTACACTCCCAACATCGTCACCATGACTACTACACTCCCAACATCTTCACAATGACCATTACACTCTCAACATCATCTCCATAACTATTACACTCCCAACATCATCATCATGACTATTACACTTCCAACATCGTCACCATGACTATTACACTCCCAACATCTTCACCATGACTATTACACTCCCAACATCATCATCATGACTATTACACTCCCATCATCTTCACAATGACTATTACACTCTCAACATCATCTCCATAACTATTACACTCCCAACATCATCATCATGACTATTACACTTCCAACATCGTCACTATGACTATTACACTCCCAACATCTTCACCATGACTGTTACACTCCCAGCATCATCACCATGACTATTACACTCCCAACATCGTCACCATGACTATTACACTCCCAACATCATCACCATGACTATTACACTCCCAACATCGTCATCATGACTATTACACTCCCAACATCATCACCATGACTATTACACTCCCAACATCGTCATCATGACTATTACACTCCCAACATCGTCACCATGACTATTACACTCCCAACATCGTCACCATGACTATTACACTCCCAACATCGTCACCATGACTATTACACTTCCAACATCATCACCATGACTATTATACTCCCAGCATCATCACCATGACTCTTACACTCCCAGCATCATCACCATGACTATTACACTCCCAACATCGTCACCATGACTATTACACTACCAACATCATCACCATGACTATTACACTCCCAACATCTTCACCATGACTATTACACTCCCAACATCTTCACCATGACTATTACATTCCCAGCATCATCACCATGACTATTTCACTCCCAACATCATCACCATGACTATTACACTCCCAACATCGTCATCATGACTATTACACTCCCAACATCGTCACCATGACTATTACACTCCCAACATCGTCACCATGACTATTACACTCCCAACATCGTCACCATGACTATTATACTCCCAACATCATCACCATGACTATTACACTCCCAGCATCTTCACCATGACTATTACACTCCCAGCATCATCACCATGACTAATACACTCCCAACATCTCCACCATGACTTTTACACTCCCAACATCGTCACTATGACTATTACACTCCCAACATCTTCACCATGACTATTACACTCCCAACATCGTCACCATGACTATTACACTCCCAACATCTTCACCATGACTATTTCACTCTCAACATCGTCACCATAACTATTACACTCCCAACATCTTCATGACTATTTCACTCCCAACATCGTCACTATGACTGTTACACTCCCAACATCATCACCATGACTATTACACTCCCAACATCATCACCATGACTATTTCACTCCCAACATCATCACCATGACTATTACACTTAAAACATCATCACCATGACTATAACACTCCCAACATCATCACCATGACTATTACACTCCCAACATCATCTCCATGACTATAACACTCACAACATCATCTCCATGACTATTACACTCCCAACATCATCACCATGACTATTACACTCCCAACATCATCACCATGACTATTACACTCACAGCATCATCACCATGACTACTACACTCCCAACATCTTCACAATGACCATTACACTCTCAACATCATCTCCATAACTATTACACTCCCAACATCATCATCATGACTATTACACTTCCAACATCGTCACCATGACTATTACACTCCCAACATCTTCACCATGACTATTACACTCCCAACATCATCACCATGACTATTACACTCCCAACATCGTCACCGTGACTATTACACTCCAACATCATCACCATGACGATTACACTCCCAACATCGTCACCATGACTATTACACTCCAAACATCACCATGACTATTACACTCCCAACATCATCACCATGACCATTACACTCCCAACATCGTCACTATGACTATTACACTCCCAACAACGTCATCATGACTATTACACTCCCAACATCATCACCATGACTATTTCACTCCCAACATCATCACCATAACTATTACACTTAAAACATCATCACCATGACTATAACACTCCCAACATCATCACCATGACTATTACACTCCCAACATCATCTCCATGACTATAACACTCACAACATCATCTCCATGACTATTACACTCCCAACATCATCACCATGACTATTACACTCCCAACATCATCACCATGACTATTACACTCACAGCATCATCACCATGACTATTATACTCCCAACATCTTCACAATTACTATTACACTCCCAACATCGTCACCATGACTACTACACTCCCAACATCTTCACAATGACCATTACACTCTCAACATCATCTCCATAACTATTACACTCCCAACATCGTCACCATGACTATTACACTCCCAACATCGTCACCATGACTATTACACTCCCAACATCGTCACCATGACTATTATACTCCCAACATCATCACCATGACTATTACACTCCCAGCATCTTCACCATGACTATTACACTCCCAGCATCATCACCATGACTAATACACTCCCAACATCTCCACCATGACTTTTACACTCCCAACATCGTCACTATGACTATTACACTCCCAACATCTTCACCATGACTATTACACTCCCAACATCGTCACCATGACTATTACACTCCCAACATCTTCACCATGACTATTTCACTCTCAACATCGTCACCATAACTATTACACTCCCAACATCTTCATGACTATTTCACTCCCAACATCGTCACTATGACTGTTACACTCCCAACATCATCACCATGACTATTACACTCCCAACATCATCACCATGACTATTTCACTCCCAACATCATCACCATGACTATTACACTTAAAACATCATCACCATGACTATAACACTCCCAACATCATCACCATGACTATTACACTCCCAACATCATCTCCATGACTATAACACTCACAACATCATCTCCATGACTATTACACTCCCAACATCATCACCATGACTATTACACTCCCAACATCATCACCATGACTATTACACTCACAGCATCATCACCATGACTACTACACTCCCAACATCTTCACAATGACCATTACACTCTCAACATCATCTCCATAACTATTACACTCCCAACATCATCATCATGACTATTACACTTCCAACATCGTCACCATGACTATTACACTCCCAACATCTTCACCATGACTATTACACTCCCAACATCATCACCATGACTATTACACTCCCAACATCGTCACCGTGACTATTACACTCCAACATCATCACCATGACGATTACACTCCCAACATCGTCACCATGACTATTACACTCCAAACATCACCATGACTATTACACTCCCAACATCATCACCATGACCATTACACTCCCAACATCGTCACTATGACTATTACACTCCCAACAACGTCATCATGACTATTACACTCCCAACATCATCACCATGACTATTTCACTCCCAACATCATCACCATAACTATTACACTTAAAACATCATCACCATGACTATAACACTCCCAACATCATCACCATGACTATTACACTCCCAACATCATCTCCATGACTATAACACTCACAACATCATCTCCATGACTATTACACTCCCAACATCATCACCATGACTATTACACTCCCAACATCATCACCATGACTATTACACTCACAGCATCATCACCATGACTATTATACTCCCAACATCTTCACAATTACTATTACACTCCCAACATCGTCACCATGACTACTACACTCCCAACATCTTCACAATGACCATTACACTCTCAACATCATCTCCATAACTATTACACTCCCAACATCGTCACCATGACTATTACACTCCCAACATCGTCACCATGACTATTACACTCCCAACATCGTCACCATGACTATTATACTCCCAACATCATCACCATGACTATTACACTCCCAGCATCTTCACCATGACTATTACACTCCCAGCATCATCACCATGACTAATACACTCCCAACATCTCCACCATGACTTTTACACTCCCAACATCGTCACTATGACTATTACACTCCCAACATCTTCACCATGACTATTACACTCCCAACATCGTCACCATGACTATTACACTCCCAACATCTTCACCATGACTATTTCACTCTCAACATCGTCACCATAACTATTACACTCCCAACATCTTCATGACTATTTCACTCCCAACATCGTCACTATGACTGTTACACTCCCAACATCATCACCATGACTATTACACTCCCAACATCATCACCATGACTATTTCACTCCCAACATCATCACCATGACTATTACACTTAAAACATCATCACCATGACTATAACACTCCCAACATCATCACCATGACTATTACACTCCCAACATCATCTCCATGACTATAACACTCACAACATCATCTCCATGACTATTACACTCCCAACATCATCACCATGACTATTACACTCCCAACATCATCACCATGACTATTACACTCACAGCATCATCACCATGACTACTACACTCCCAACATCTTCACAATGACCATTACACTCTCAACATCATCTCCATAACTATTACACTCCCAACATCATCATCATGACTATTACACTTCCAACATCGTCACCATGACTATTACACTCCCAACATCTTCACCATGACTATTACACTCCCAACATCATCACCATGACTATTACACTCCCAACATCGTCACCGTGACTATTACACTCCAACATCATCACCATGACGATTACACTCCCAACATCGTCACCATGACTATTACACTCCAAACATCACCATGACTATTACACTCCCAACATCATCACCATGACCATTACACTCCCAACATCGTCACTATGACTATTACACTCCCAACAACGTCATCATGACTATTACACTCCCAACATCATCACCATGACTATTTCACTCCCAACATCATCACCATAACTATTACACTTAAAACATCATCACCATGACTATAACACTCCCAACATCATCACCATGACTATTACACTCCCAACATCATCTCCATGACTATAACACTCACAACATCATCTCCATGACTATTACACTCCCAACATCATCACCATGACTATTACACTCCCAACATCATCACCATGACTATTACACTCACAGCATCATCATCATGACTATTATACTCCCAACATCTTCACAATTACTATTACACTCCCAACATCGTCACCATGACTACTACACTCCCAACATCTTCACAATGACCATTACACTCTCAACATCATCTCCATAACTATTACACTCCCAACATCATCATCATGACTATTACACTTCCAACATCGTCACCATGACTATTACACTCCCAACATCTTCACCATGACTATTACACTCCCAACATCATCATCATGACTATTACACTCCCATCATCTTCACAATGACTATTACACTCTCAACATCATCTCCATAACTATTACACTCCCAACATCATCATCATGACTATTACACTTCCAACATCGTCACTATGACTATTACACTCCCAACATCTTCACCATGACTGTTACACTCCCAGCATCATCACCATGACTATTACACTCCCAACATCGTCACCATGACTATTACACTCCCAACATCATCACCATGACTATTACACTCCCAACATCGTCATCATGACTATTACACTCCCAACATCATCACCATGACTATTACACTCCCAACATCGTCATCATGACTATTACACTCCCAACATCGTCACCATGACTATTACACTCCCAACATCGTCACCATGACTATTACACTCCCAACATCGTCACCATGACTATTACACTTCCAACATCATCACCATGACTATTATACTCCCAGCATCATCACCATGACTCTTACACTCCCAGCATCATCACCATGACTATTACACTCCCTACATCGTCACCATGACTATTACACTCCCAACATCATCACTATGACTATTACACTCCCAGCATCATCACCATGACTATTACACTCCCAGCATCATCACCATGACTATTACACTCCCAACATCTTCAATATGACTATTACACTCCCAGCATCATCACCATGACTATTACACTCCCAACATCATCACCATGACTATTACACTCCCAACATCATCACCATGACTATTACACTCCCAACATCGTCACCATGACTATTACACTCCCAGCATCATCACCATGACTATTACACTCCCAACATCGTCACCGTAACTATTACACTCCCAACATCATCATGACTATTTCACTCCCAACATCGTCACTATGACTATTACACTCCCAACATCGTCACCATGACTATTGCCCTCCCAACATCGTCACCTTGACTATTACACTCCCAACATCGTCACCATGACTATTACACTCCCAACATCATCACTATGA
Source organism: Procambarus clarkii (assembly GCF_040958095.1). NCBI lineage: Eukaryota > Metazoa > Arthropoda > Malacostraca > Decapoda > Cambaridae > Procambarus > Procambarus clarkii. Next base: position 31,578,914 of record NC_091213.1, on the reverse strand, counting down.
CTATTACAATCCCAGCATCATCACCATGACTATTACACTCCCAACCTCTTCACCATGACTATTACACTCCCAACATCTTCACCATGACTATTGCATTCCCAACATCTCCACCATGACTATTACACTCCCAACATCGTCATCATGACTATTACACTCCCAACATCGTCACCATGACTATTACACTCCCAACATCGTCACTATGACTATTACACTCCCAACATCATTACCATGACTATACACTCCCAGCATCATCACCATGACTGTTACACTCCCAACATCGTCACCATGACTATTACACTACCAACATCATCACCATGACTATTACACTCCCAACATCTTCACCATGACTATTATACTCCCAACATCTTCACCATGACTATTACATTCCCAGCATCATCACCATGACTATTTCACTCCCAACATCATCACCATGACTATTACACTCCCAACATCGTCATCATGACTATTACACTCCCAACATCGTCACCATGACTATTACACTCCCAACATCGTCACCATGACTATTACACTCCCAACATCGTCACCATGACTATTATACTCCCAACATCATCACCATGACTATTACACTCCCAGCATCTTCACCATGACTATTACACTCCCAGCATCATCACCATGACTAATACACTCCCAACATCTCCACCATGACTTTTACACTCCCAACATCGTCACTATGACTATTACACTCCCAACATCTTCACCATGACTATTACACTCCCAACATCGTCACCATGACTATTACACTCCCAACATCTTCACCATGACTATTTCACTCTCAACATCGTCACCATAACTATTACACTCCCAACATCTTCATGACTATTTCACTCCCAACATCGTCACTATGACTGTTACACTCCCAACATCATCACCATGACTATTACACTCCCAACATCATCACCATGACTATTTCACTCCCAACATCATCACCATGACTATTACACTTAAAACATCATCACCATGACTATAACACTCCCAACATCATCACCATGACTATTACACTCCCAACATCATCTCCATGACTATAACACTCACAACATCATCTCCATGACTATTACACTCCCAACATCATCACCATGACTATTACACTCCCAACATCATCACCATGACTATTACACTCACAGCATCATCACCATGACTACTACACTCCCAACATCTTCACAATGACCATTACACTCTCAACATCATCTCCATAACTATTACACTCCCAACATCATCATCATGACTATTACACTTCCAACATCGTCACCATGACTATTACACTCCCAACATCTTCACCATGACTATTACACTCCCAACATCATCACCATGACTATTACACTCCCAACATCGTCACCGTGACTATTACACTCCAACATCATCACCATGACGATTACACTCCCAACATCGTCACCATGACTATTACACTCCAAACATCACCATGACTATTACACTCCCAACATCATCACCATGACCATTACACTCCCAACATCGTCACTATGACTATTACACTCCCAACAACGTCATCATGACTATTACACTCCCAACATCATCACCATGACTATTTCACTCCCAACATCATCACCATGACTATTACACTTAAAACATCATCACCATGACTATAACACTCCCAACATCATCACCATGACTATTACACTCCCAACATCATCTCCATGACTATAACACTCACAACATCATCTCCATGACTATTACACTCCCAACATCATCACCATGACTATTACACTCCCAACATCATCACCATGACTATTACACTCACAGCATCATCACCATGACTATTATACTCCCAACATCTTCACAATTACTATTACACTCCCAACATCGTCACCATGACTACTACACTCCCAACATCTTCACAATGACCATTACACTCTCAACATCATCTCCATAACTATTACACTCCCAACATCATCATCATGACTATTACACTTCCAACATCGTCACCATGACTATTACACTCCCAACATCTTCACCATGACTATTACACTCCCAACATCATCATCATGACTATTACACTCCCAACATCTTCACAATGACTATTTCACTCTCAACATCATCTCCATAACTATTACACTCCCAACATCATCATCATGACTATTACACTTCCAACATCGTCACTATGACTATTACACTCCCAACATCTTCACCATGACTGTTACACTCCCAGCATCATCACCATGACTATTACACTCCCAACATCGTCACCATGACTATTACACTCCCAACATCATCACCATGACTATTACACTCCCAACATCGTCATCATGACTATTACACTCCCAACATCATCACCATGACTATTACACTCCCAACATCGTCATCATGACTATTACACTCCCAACATCGTCACCATGACTATTACACTCCCAACATCGTCACCATGACTATTACACTCCCAACATCGTCACCATGACTATTACACTTCCAACATCATCACCATGACTATTACACTCCCAGCATCATCACCATGACTCTTACACTCCCAGCATCATCACCATGACTATTACACTCCCTACATCGTCACCATGACTATTACACTCCCAACATCATCACTATGACTATTACACTCCCAGCATCATCACCATGACTATTACACTCCCAGCATCATCACCATGACTATTACACTCCCAACATCTTCAATATGACTATTACACTCCCAGCATCATCACCATGACTATTACACTCCCAACATCATCACCATGACTATTACACTCCCAACATCATCACCATGACTATTACACTCCCAACATCGTCACCATGACTATTACACTCCCAGCATCATCACCATGACTATTACACTCCCAACATCGTCACCGTAACTATTACACTCCCAACATCATCATGACTATTTCACTCCCAACATCGTCACTATGACTATTACACTCCCAACATCGTCACCATGACTATTGCCCTCCCAACATCGTCACCTTGACTATTACACTCCCAACATCGTCACCATGACTATTACACTCCCAACATCATCACTATGACTATTACACTCCCAGCATCATCACCATGACTATTACACTCCCAACCTCTTCACCATGACTATTACACTCCCAACATCTTCACCATGACTATTGCATTCCCAACATCTCCACCATGACTATTACACTCCCAACATCGTCATCATGACTATTACACTCCCAACATCGTCACCATGACTATTACACTCCCAACATCGTCACTATGACTATTACACTCCCAACATCATTACCATGACTATACACTCCCAGCATCATCACCATGACTATTACACTCCCAACATCGTCACCATGACTATTACACTCCCAACATCATCACCATGACTATTACACTCCCAACATCTTCACCATGACTATTACACTCCCAACATCTTCACCATGACTATTACATTCCCAGCATCATCACCATGACTATTTCACTCCCAACATCATCACCATGACTATTACACTCCCAACATCGTCATCATGACTATTACACTCCCAACATCGTCACCATGACTATTACACTCCCAACATCGTCACCATGACTATTACACTCCCAACATCGTCACCATGACTATTATACTCCCAACATCATCACCATGACTATTACACTCCCAGCATCATCACCATGACTATTACACTCCCAGCATCATCACCATGACTAATACACTCCCAACATCTCCACCATGACTTTTACACTCCCAACATCGTCACTATGACTATTACACTCCCAACATCTTCACCATGACTATTACACTCCCAACATCGTCACCATGACTATTACACTCCCAACATCTTCACCATGACTATTTCACTCTCAACATCGTCACCATAACTATTACACTCCCAACATCTTCATGACTATTTCACTCCCAACATCGTCACTATGACTGTTACACTCCCAACATCATCACCATGACTATTACACTCCCAACATCATCACCATGACTATTTCACTCCCAACATCATCACCATGACTATTACACTTAAAACATCATCACCATGACTATAACACTCCCAACATCATCACCATGACTATTACACTCCCAACATCATCTCCATGACTATAACACTCACAACATCATCTCCATGACTATTACACTCCCAACATCATCACCATGACTATTACACTCCCAACATCATCACCATGATTATTACACTCACAGCATCATCACCATGACTACTACACTCCCAACATCTTCACAATGACCATTACACTCTCAACATCATCTCCATAACTATTACACTCCCAACATCATCATCATGACTATTACACTTCCAACATCGTCACCATGACTATTACACTCCCAACATCTTCACCATGACTATTACACTCCCAACATCATCATCATGACTATTACACTCCCAACATCTTCACAATGACTATTACACTCTCAACATCATCTCCATAACTATTACACTCCCAACATCATCATCATGACTATTACACTTCCAACATCGTCACCATGACTATTACACTCCCAACATCTTCACCATGACTATTACACTCCCAACATCATCACCATGACTATTACACTCCCAACATCGTCACCGTGACTATTACACTCCAACATCATCACCATGACGATTACACTCCCAACATCGTCACCATGACTATTACTCTCCAAACATCACCATGACTATTACACTCCCAACATCGTCACCATGACTATTACACTCCCAACATCGTCACCATGACTATTACACTCCCAACAACGTCATCATGACTATTACACTCCCAACATCTTCACCATGACTATTACATTCCCAACATCATCACCATGACTATTACACTCCCAACATCGTCACCATGACTATTACACTCCCAGCATCATCACCATGACTATTACACTCCCAACATCTTCACCATGACTATTACACTCCCAACATCTCCACTATGACTATTACACTCCCAACATCTTCACCATGGCTATTGCACTCCAACATCTCCACCATGACTATTACACTTCCAACATCGTCATCATGACTATTACACTCCCATCATCATCACCATGACTATTACACTTCCAACATCATCACCATGACTATTATACTCCCAACATCGTCATCATGACTATTACACTCCCAACATCTCGACCATGACTATTACACTCCCAACATCTCCACCATGACTATTACACTCCCAACATCATCACCATGACTATTACACTCCCAACATCATCACTATGACCATTACACTCCGTTACAAGCAGCCAGCATCTAACTCTTGACAACACCATTGCCAACAGTGCCAACATCTCCAGTGTTGCCATATTCACTACTAAGCTGCCAGCATCTAACTCTTGACTACTCCATTGCCAGCAGTGCCAACATCTTCACTGCTCAGTGACTATCATCTTGACACTTTCACACAATAAATCTTTTTCTTAACTATTTCTTTGCATTTTTTTCTTCAGTATTTCATTCGCAGCTTCGTCATGAGTACTTTAATCATCGTCACCATGACAAACTTGAGGGTTGGGTTACTCTGAGACTGTAGCACCTTCCCTCACTCATTCACATCTCTTATTTTCCCCCCTCACTCTACTCTTTCTACCCTAATAAAGTGCCCAACTGCTTGGACTGGACGGTATAGAGAGTCTCTCTTCTTACAGGTCGGCTTCAACCCCCAATCTCTGTAAACCATTCCTTTCCTCCATTCTATCATAGTTACTCACTCATTCACCTCACTCATTCACATCTCTTATTTTCCCCCCTCACTCTACTCTTTCTACCCTAATAAAGTGCCCAACTGCTTGGACTGGACGGTATAGAGAGTCTCGCTTCTTACAGGTCGGCTTCAACCCCCAATCTCTGTAAACCATTCCTTTCCTCCATTCTATCATAGTTACTTATCACCCTTATCCTTTGTAAGTATAAGTTCGAAATGGCTGTATAGTCGTAATGCCTTAGAGCTTTCCCCTGATAATTACCTAGCCTTACGCTAGAAACACTATCACCTTGACTAAATATTCACCATCTGGGATATTTATCTGAGCCTCACTGAGTCCTTCAGGACTCTTTACTTAGACCTCAGTCAAGGATGGATGAGTCTGGCAGGAACCCAGACTTGCCTGAAGGTTATGGAGAAGGGGTCCCGCCTTGGCTCATAGGTCATGATGGAGGATATGAGGCAGGGTCAGGTGTGAAACGCAGGTATGCAGAGGTGGTTCCCCCGGGGTCACATGACCCACGAATCAAGCGAGCCAGGCAGGGAGTGGTGGGCTCAGTGCCCAGTGCTCTCGCAGAGAAGCTCGCACGCATGAAGACCAAGCTTCAGAATGTGGAGAAGAACCCACGGAAGAAAGAACACCGGCACAACCTCGAAGAACAACGGCAGGCAGAAGTGAAGCAGGGACAAGAAAAAGATAAGCAGCACCGACAAGAAAAAAATAAGCAGCACGGACAAGAAAATTATAAGCAGTATGGACAAGAAAAAGATAAGCAGCACGGACAAGAAAAAGAGAAAAAGCATAAGCAGGAAAATAATAAAGAACGAAAACAGGAAAATGAACTAAAAACGAAAAAAAATAAATTTATGAAAAGGCATTTTTATATTAAAAATCATTGAAGTTATTACTAGGGTTAAATAAAATATTTTATCTGAGTTATTTAACTGTTGTTTCCTTATTCCTTGATTTTTTAAGCTGAAAATTAAGTGTGTACGGTTACGTTGGTGTGTAATAAAGATGGTTAATGTGAGAATGTTTGTACCTGATAAAGGTTATAGTAATGAAAACTGTACAATTAGGATGGTTACAGTGATGCCGGTTGTGTGTAGTAAAGATGGTTACAGTAGTGAAGGTTTTGTTTAGTAAAGATGGTTACAGTAGTGAAGGTTTTGTTTAGTAAAGATGGTTACAGTGATGAAGGTTGTGTGTAGTAAAGATGGTTACAGTGATGAGGGTTGTGTGTAGTAAAGATGGTTACAGTGATGAGGGTTGTGTGTAGTAAAGATGGTTACAGTGATGAAGGTTGTGTGTAGTAAAGATGGTTACAGTGATGAAGGTTGTGTGTAGTAAAGATGGTTACAGTGATGAAGGTTGTGTGTAGTAAAGATGGTTACAGTGGTGAAGGTTGTGTGTAGTAAAGATGGTTACAGTGGTGAAGGTTGTGTGTAGTAAAGATGGTTACAGTGATAAAGGTTGTGTGTAGTAAAGATGGTTACAGTGACGAAGGTTGTGTGTAGTAAAGATAGTTACAGTGATGAAGGTTGTGTGTAGTAAAGATGGTTACAGTGGTGAAGGTTGTGTGTAGTAAAGATGGTTACAGTGGTGAAGGTTGTGTGTAGTAAAGATGGTTACAGTGATGAAGGTTGTGTGTAGTAAAGATGGTTACAATGATGAGGGTTGCGTGTAGTAAAGATGGTTACAGTGATGAAGGTTGTGTGTAGTAAAGATGATTACAGTGGTGAAGGTTGTGTGTAGTAAAGATGGTTACAGTGATGAAGGTTGTGTGTAGTAAAGATGGTTACAGTGGTGAAGGTTGTTGTGTAGTAAAGATGGTTACAGTGATGAAGGTTGTGTGTAGTAAAGATGGTTACATTGGTGAAGGTTGTTGTGTAGTAAAGATGGTTACAGTGGTGAAGGTTGTGTGTAGTAAAGATGGTTACAGTGATGAAGGTTGTGTGTAGTAAAGATGGTTACATTGGTGAAGGTTGTTGTGTAGTAAAGATGGTTACAGTGGTGAAGGTTGTGTGTAGTAAAGATGGTTACAGTGATGAAGGTTGTGTGTAGTAAAGATGGTTACAGTGATGAAGGTTGTGTGTTGTAAAGATGGTTACAGTGTTGAAGGTTGTTGTGTAGTAAAGATGGTTACAGTGGTGAAGGTTGTGTGTAGTAAAGATGATTACAGTAATGAAGGTTGTGTGTAGTAAAGATGGTTACAGTGGTGAAGGTTGTTGTGTAGTAAAGATGGTTACAGTGATGAAGGTTGTGTGTAGTAAAGATGGTTACAGTGATGATGGTTGTGTGTAGTAAAGATGGTTACAGTGGTGAAGGTTGTGTGTAGTAAAGATGGTTACAGTGATGAAGGTTGTGTGTAGTAAAGATGGTTACAGTGATGAAGGTTGTGTGTAGTAAAGATGGTTACAGTGGTGAAGGTTGTGTGTAGTAAAGATGGTTACAGTGATGAAGGTTGTGTGTAGTAAAGATGGTTACAGTGGTGAAGGTTGTTGTTTAGTAAAGATGGTTACAGTGGTGAAGGTTGTGTGTAGTAAAGATGGTTACAGTGATGAAGGTTGTGTGTAGTAAAGATGGTTACAGTGGTGAAGGTTGTTGTGTAGTAAAGATGGTTACTGTGATGAAGGTTGTGTGTAGTAAAGATGGTTACAGTGATGAAGGTTGTGTAGTAAAGATGGTTACAGTGGTGAAGGTTGTGTGTAGTAAAGATGGTTACAGTGATGAAAGTTGTGTGTAGTAAAGATGGTTACAGTGATGAAGGTTGTGTGTAGTAAAGATGGTTACAGTGGTGAAGGTTGTGTGTAGTAAAGATGGTTACAGTGATGAAGGTTGTGTGTAGTAAAGATGGTTACAGTGGTGAAGGTTGTTGTGTAGTAAAGATGGTTACAGTGGTGAAGGTTGTGTGTAGTAAAGATGGTTACAGTGATGAAGGTTGTGTGTAGTAAAGATGCTTACAGTGGTGAAGGTTGTTGTGTAGTAAAGATGGTTACAGTGATGAAGGTTGTGTGTAGTAAAGATGGTTACAGTGATGAAGGTTGTGTGTAGTAAAGATGGTTACAGTGGTGAAGGTTGTGTGTAGTAAAGATGGTTACAGTGATGAAGGTTGTGTGTAGTAAAGATGGTTACAGTGATGAAGGTTGTGGGTAGTAAAGATGGTTACAGTGATGAAGGTTGTGGGTAGTAAAGATGGTTACAGTGATGAAGATTGTGTGTAGTAAAGATGGTTACAGTGGTGAAGGTTGTGTGTAGTAAAGATGGTTACAGTGTAGGTTGTGTGTAGTAAAGATGGTTACAGTGATGAAGGTTGTGTGTAGTGAAGATGGTTACAGTGGTGAAGGTTGTGTGTAGTAAAGCTGGTTACAGTGAAGGTTGTGTGTAGTAAAGCTGGTTACAGTGAGGGTTGTGTGTAGTGAAGATGGTTACAGTGATGAAGGTTGTGTGTAGTGAAGATGGTTACAGTGGTGAAGGTTGTGTGTAGTAAAGCTGGTTACAGTGAAGGTTGTGTGTAGTAAAGCTGGTTACAGTGAGGGTTGTGTGTAGTGAAGATGGTTACAGTGATGAAGGCTGTTTGTTTTAAAGGTTACAGCAAAGAGAACTACAGTCCCAGCATCATCATCATCATGACACTTACAGCCATGCCACTTACAGCCATGACACACACTTACTCCATCACTGGTCTAGCCTCGTGTGAAATAGAGGTAATGCAATATATATTTAACCAGTGAACGTTTTGTTCATGTATACTCAACCCGTCCTTTTAAACGTAACGTCACTTTTCGCTCGTATGCGCGCTATGGCCAAATTTAGACGTAATTTGAAATGAAATCGACTGACAAAAGTGACATACTGTTTCGTTTTCTGTTTGAGTCGTCCGGCTTATTCGCTAAGATAAGAAGAGGAAACTCTCAATTAACGTTTTTCATAACGTTTTGAAACTTTATGAGAATTTCCTGCCCACCTAACCTACCAGAGGACCCTTAACTAACTGATGTTGAAAAAAAAATCCCAAATTTATTTTATATTTTTTTTCATTTTCATATTACGTCCACTTTCGGCCATACGGGTAAACGGCCAAAAGTGACGCTATTTTTAAGAGGACAATTTGAGAATGTGTAGGTTGTCACCTTCACATCTTCTCACACACTTCACTCCTGCTGTTCATTATTCCCCCGCCAAACACACATGTTTACAAATCCCCGCCATGTTCATCCCGAGTGCAGACGCGACGCAAGTTCAGGTGATCACAGGCACGGTTGTGTGGCCGCCTCACCAAGCTGTTCCGGTGCACGTTTGAATCAATCGAACTGTAAGACCATTAAACGACCACTCCCATATTGGATCTTGCTTGAAAAAAGTTGTTTTAGTTGTTGGCCTCCACCGTTGTTGCCCTCCACCGTTGTTGGACTCCACCGTTGTTGGCCTCCACCGTTGTTGGCCTCCACCGTTGTTGGCCTCCACCATTGTTGGCCTCCACCGTTGTTGGCCTCTACCGCTGTTGGTCTCCACCGTTGTTGGCTTCCACCGATGTTGGCCTCCACCGTTGTTGGCCTCCACCGTTGTTGGCCTCCACCGTCCCTCTGTTTTTCTCAGTCTGGTGTTGAAATCGGCTTTGATCGGTCAAAACTTTCATCCCATTTCTCAGAGGATTTTCCGCATACAAATGATCAGTGTTTCTTGATCGTCATATATATATATATATATATATATATATATATATATATATATATATATATATATATTGTGACGGTAACGCGTTGGTGTTCGGCTGTTTAAGGCTAGGGGTATGGCCTCGTCACATAGTTATAAAAAAAAATAGAAAAAACTGGAACTTCGTCTGTGGTAAGGTAAGGAGAAGACACACAAAACACAAGTAAAACTTTAACAATGAAATTTTAATGACGTTAAATAAATCAAAACATGAAAATAATGCACAAACAAATTCTTATAATAAAATCAATGAATCAAAATAATAAGAATACTTAAATGACAAAATGAAAAGTTACGTTAAGGCAAAATAACAAGAAGTGCAATACAACAGTAAGTGGGAGGTGCTGGAATATTGGCTTAAAGCCACCACCTCTCTCAGTACACTCTAGAGTCTAGCTGGGAGGTGTGCTGGCTACGAAAGCACGGAACATTCTGAAGACTGATGTTGGGGCGACCCCAGACATCGGGTAGTATTGGGGGGCGAGTGCAGGTGCAGCCAGACCGGCGACCAATCAGCGGAGCCGTAGCGATCAACGGGTAGTTTGGTGATTTGGGTCCGAACAGGTGGCGGGCTGCATACGTTTCTGCTCACCCTTGCAAGCCTTGCTGGTGCTGGTGTTGTTGTCGTTGTTGGACATTTCTTCCATAGTCTTTTTATATAATTGTGAAGACGTAATTTTGGAGGGAAGAGCAGGCTCAATCTCTTGAAGGAGATTATCGTCACAACTCTCCCCCGAAGCCTGCGGTTCTGGAAGAAGTACGTCTTTATGTGGTGGAGTAATGGATGGAGTTGCTTCTACTTCATAAACTCTGGAGAGATCATGGGCTAAGATGTTGTCAGACTCTTGGTATAGCGTGTCTCCAGGTTGAATTTCTGCAGTTAGCAAGCCCATAGTAGAAGACGTTGAGATGAGAAGTGGGCGTGCTGCAGGAGGTGTAGGGTGGTGTGGTCCGTATTGATGGTGGACCGAGCACGTTTCAGGTGTGGAGTGAAGTGCTGAAGCTTCAGGATGAGGAAGAGTAGCTCCTTGCCAATTGTTCCGTAGATCCTTGTAGCAGTAGTCGCTGACAAGTGTATTCTTCTCGCCTCGTTGCTGCATCACGACACCACCCACGTCGGTACCATTGGCGTCGACATGGAGGATGAAGGGCTTATCTGACGAGGTGAGAGTGGAATTAGAAGAGGGCATAGGAGCACGAGTATTATCCTGAAAGCATTTGGGAAGATCATTAAGGATTTTGGAATTAGAAGGCGCCGACTCCTTGTCAGTGCTTTCGGGAGAAGAAGCCGGGATGGTCTCACTGTGGATGTAGGGTTCTGTGAATGTGGAATAATTAGTCAAGACAGTGGGAGGAGTACCATTATATTGCTTCAGGAGGTTGACGTGGCACAGCTGGGTCTTCCGCCGCCTATCTGGAGTCTCTATGACGTATGCGTTGTTGTTTCTGCACTCTTTGACGCAGTAGGGTCCTGAAAATTTGTTTTGTAAAGGTGAACCTGGGATAGGGAAATAAGCAAGGACGAAGTCTCCCGGCTTGAATTTTCTTACTTTGCTGGTCTGGTCGTAATGAGTCTTCATTCTCACCTGGGCTTTCAATAGATTATCATGAGCAAAGCGGTGGACTCTCTCTAGAATGTGTTGAAGGTTTTGAAGAAACTGGGGCACATTCTGATGCTCACTGAAGGTGGCATCTCTGAGAGAGTCTTTGAAAGCCTTAAGGGGAGTACGGCACTTACGGCCGTAGAGCATCTCATAAGGAGATACTCCTAGGGACTCATTGGGGAGACTTCTGAAAATACACATTATTAGGTCAATCTGCTTATCCCAATCCTTTGAGGTTTCACTACAAAACTTTTTCAAGAGTGCTTTGATGGTCTGATGACTACGTTCAAGAGAACCCTGTGAAGCAGGATGATAGGGGCTGGACAATACCTGTTTGATGTTGAACTCCTCCAGTGTTCTTTTGAAGAGATCACTGGTGAAGTTGGTGCCACAGTCACTTTGAATCTCCCTGGGAAATCCGTATTGAGTGAAGATCTTCAGTAGATGTTTGATAACCGTAGCAGCCGTGATGTTCTTCACTGGAACTGCTATGGGAAATCTGGTGGTAGGACACAGGATGGTTAGGATGTAGGCGTTACCTGAACTGGTCCGAGGTAAAGGACCAACACAGTCTATTATGAGTCTGTGGAAAGGTTCCGCAGGCACCTGTATGGGAATCAGTGGTGCTCTGGGAATGGAGACGTTCGGTTTGCCTGCCATCTGACATGTATGACACTGTTTTACGTACTGTTTGACGTTATTTACCATACCTGGCCAGTAGTAGTCTTGACGAATCCCATGGTAAGTCTTGTTGAAGCCGTAGTGGGAGAATGCTCCGTGGGCCAGGTGTAGAATAGTGGGCCGCAGGCTGGTGGGAATCACAAGTTGTTCGGTGTTGGCCCAATCGTCCTCCTCCTTCAGTTTACTGGGTCTATATCTGCGGTAGAGCAAGTCGTTCTCTAGGAAGAACCCAGGAATACTGTCGGGTTGAGTCTCAGCCTGGAAAAACAATGGTGTTAAAGTAAGATCTTCCCTCTGCAACTTACGGAACTCCAACTTGGTCAGATGCGGGGGTAGTTTCTGAGGGTCTTGAGGGACAGCGGTAGCAGTAGAGTCAGCTGGCTGTGGACGTGCGGCTTGTGCACGGGTGGTCACGAGAACCGGAGGAGAAACTTCATCACTCTCTTGAACCTCTGCTGGAACATACTCGAGAATAGGGTTACTTGGCACAGAGTTACACACCTGGGGTTTGTCCATGACGATCAGGTTGGTTGGTTGCAGGTCTTCTGCCAAGTCGTTGCCTAGGAGAAGTTGCACTCCAGGCATGGGAAAAGGCTTTTCCCTGACGGCGACTTGGACTTCCCCGTTCACGTAGGGACAATCCAGGTGGACTCTGGCGAGAGGGTATGGAGTAGTAGCAGTGAGGTCAGTGATGAAGACCGTTTCCCCGGTGTAGACTATGTTGGGCACAGCCGACTTCAAGATGATCGATTGTAGAGCCGCTGTGTCCCTCAAGATCTTCAATTTGAAACGTCCCTCCGGATTTGAACCGTTGGCAGAGACAGTTCCAGTATACAGGTGGTTACTGAAAAGAGAAAGATCATTAACATCAACACCAACATTCATCACAGGCTTACCGGACTTAGGAGGAGTTGGTTTGGGTCGTTGTTGGTCAGTGGATCCCTTGTATTGAGACTTACCACACTTGTCTATGGTATGTCCATAGAGTCTACAATACTTGCAGTACAGTTGTGAACCAGCTTGATCGGGGCTCACCTTCTCGTAACTGTACCACGACTTCTTACTGGAGGATGGTTCAGGTGTCAGCCGGTGGATGAGGCTGTAAGTGTCAGCCGACTTAGCACACTTCAGGTAGTCGGTTTCTTCTTTATCTGCTAAGTAGAGGCGGACAGGAGGCGGCACACGTCTCAAGAATTCTTCAACAAGCATCAGGTTCACGAGTTCTGTAAAAGTAGAGACATGTGCTGCTTCCAGCCATTTCATGAAATACCTCCGTTTCGTGTTAGCAAACTCGAGGAAGGTAGTGGTACTTGCCTTCAGGTGGTCACGGAATTTCCTTCTATAACTTTCGGTGGAAAGTAGGTAGGCGTCTAACACTGCTTGTTTCAGAGTGTAGTAGTCATTCTCAGACGCCAAAGTACTGAGTGTGACTGCAGCTCTACCTGTAAGATGGACTCTGAGAAGTGTTGCCCATTGGTCGACAGGCCAACTGAGTTGATTAGCAAGGGTTTCAAAGGTGGTAAAGAACACATCAACTTCTGCTTCTACAAAGGATGGCATTAACTTACTTGCATGTGATATATTAAAACTGACGGGAAGATTGGCAGTAGCTTGTTGGCGTTGAGTGAAGTGTGAAGTTTCCAAGGAGATTTCGCGTTGACGACACTCTAGAGCCAGAGTCGCTTGTTGCTTGTCATGTTCGCGTTGCATCTCCAACTCGCGTCGTTTGGTTTCAAGCTGTACTCGTTCCCGCTCCTGGAGTAGTGCAACCTCACGTTCTTGTTCGTCTCTCCTCAAGGCAGCTTCACGTTCTCTGAGGGTGATTTCTCGTTCTTGTTCTTCCCTCCTCAAAGCAGCTTCGCGTTCTTGTTCGTCTCTCCTCAAGGCAGCTTCACGTTCTTGTTCGTCTCTCCTCAAAGCAGCTTCGCGTTCGTGCTCTTCCCTTCGTATGGCAGCTGCTTCTCTTTGCTGCTCACGTTCAATCTTGGCCAGCTCTAGTTTAAGTTTCATCGTAGCCAAGTCAGTTTTCTCTGCAATATAGTAAGTTTCATGAGTTTCAGAGTCTATCTTACCTTGCTCTAAATAGTAATCCAGCAACAGGTTGTGTAGGTCATTTTTGTTGGCTTGGTAGGGAACTTCTAGTTGATACTCATGTGCAAGAGTTTGTAGTTCAGTCCTCTTGGCACGACTCAAAGTCCCTATTTCACCTGCTGGATTTGCACGGAAAGTTTGGAGACGAAACATGGTGAAATTAGCAAATAAAGGTACACGAATGTTCAATAATGAAATGTCAGAAACAGGACAACGTGGCAACTGGCACCTATCCTGTGTGATCTTTAACAATTAACGTTAAGTGAAAGATATTAAATGATTAAATTAAATCAAGGGCGCAGGAAATCTTGTACCCGGTACTCATGTAAGAGAATAAGGGCAAGAAAATCCTACTAACAAATGAAACAAAGTTTCGAAAACAAATGAAACAGTTAAATGCTTCAAAAGTAAAATTGGTAGTCCAAGAATGTAGGCATACCTTGCCAAGTCTCTATAGGACATAAAGCAAGTTTTTCCCACTGAATTTAATATGATACTTACAGAATTAGCGAACTTTTGTGCTCTGAAAAAATAAGCTAATTCCCTACCGTTGTATGTATCATCATCTCTGACTGACGTGTAGGGGTGCGAGGTGTCAACTGGTGACGAGAACTGCTGCTGAGGTCCCAATTCAGCAACTAAAGTTCGAGCTAGAGGAACTATGGCCCTCTTTGTCCTCCTACAGTCAGATTGCAGAAGATTGGGTACTCTTGACCCGGGGCAGACCACAGTACCAGGGTACCAATATGATGATCTGTCAGAATGAGAAATATTCAAGGGACATAGATGGTAAATACGAGTAATAACATGGAGGGAGAGATGACCAATTAAGAGTATGACTGCGGCCTACAGTCACCACGTAATCCAAAGTTGTCTCACCTTCACTATATGTTACTCTCGTAATGCACAATACACCGCACCTTATAAAAAATGAAATTGAATGAAAAATAGTAAAGCTACGTTAACAAAGTTAAATACGCTTACCATAAATTACCACTTGGCACCAGTACCTGAGTGAGGCTCCTAGGACAGGCCCCCATATAACTTGTGACGGTAACGCGTTGGTGTTCGGCTGTTTAAGGCTAGGGGTATGGCCTCGTCACATAGTTATAAAAAAAAATAGAAAAAACTGGAACTTCGTCTGTGGTAAGGTAAGGAGAAGACACACAAAACACAAGTAAAACTTTAACAATGAAATTTTAATGACGTTAAATAAATCAAAACATGAAAATAATGCACAAACAAATTCTTATAATAAAATCAATGAATCAAAATAATAAGAATACTTAAATGACAAAATGAAAAGTTACGTTAAGGCAAAATAACAAGAAGTGCAATACAACAGTAAGTGGGAGGTGCTGGAATATTGGCTTAAAGCCACCACCTCTCTCAGTACACTCTAGAGTCTAGCTGGGAGGTGTGCTGGCTACGAAAGCACGGAACATTCTGAAGACTGATGTTGGGGCGACCCCAGACATCGGGTAGTATTGGGGGGCGAGTGCAGGTGCAGCCAGACCGGCGACCAATCAGCGGAGCCGTAGCGATCAACGGGTAGTTTGGTGATTTGGGTCCGAACAGGTGGCGGGCTGCATACGTTTCTGCTCACCCTTGCAAGCCTTGCTGGTGCTGGTGTTGTTGTCGTTGTTGGACATTTCTTCCATAGTCTTTTTATATAATTGTGAAGACGTAATTTTGGAGGGAAGAGCAGGCTCAATCTCTTGAAGGAGATTATCGTCACAATATATATATATATATATATATATATATATATATATATATATATATATATATATATATATATATTTATATATATATATATATATATATATATATATATATATATATATATATATATATATATATATATATATATATATTGTTGGGGTTTCACCTCTCTTCTCTCTAGTTTGGGGTGAGCAAATGCTATGCTCACGGTTGCTCACCGTAGCCCTGCGGGTCTTCCCTCGATCCTCACGGCGCCACTGCACGCCAGGAGAGTCTCCCAGTCAATCTTAACGGCCTCTTATTAAGAAAGAGTGAGAACACGACTCGTTCACATCGACTGTCGTGTGCCCTCCCCAACAATAGGGCTCTACGGTTAACACAAGGTCGCCAACTGGTGTTTTTTTTAGGTGGCCAGTAACACCATCAGTGGACTGGTGGAGTCAATGGTAGCCTTGGCAAGGACACACTCAATAGATTAGAGATCAGGCAGGTACTTATTGTTATCACTCAATGCTTTCAGTATAATGTAGCCACAAGATCAATGGAGGGGATGATATAAACACCAAGATAGTTTTGTATTTTACTTAAAACATATGAAAGATGTCACAAAGCCAAACAATAATCAATTAAATCAACTGATCCTGACGCGGCTGGTAATTCCCACGGATATTATGCGATCATCAGGGGGCAACATCTCCCCCCCCTCATCAAGTGTCAAAAACCAGCTGATCGCGTGGCCTTTCCGCACGGAAGCTCTTTGCTTGTTTTCTAGATTCACGCGCGCTGTTTCATTAAATTCTCCAATATTACTATGAACTCGCACACACGATATTGGCTACTACAACACGTATCACTTGGTTACACTACTCAGGCTCAAACAGTCTTTTCTACAATCAATGCTGTAATAATTCACTGTAATGGCTTTACGTTGTTCTTCACTCAGCAATATATTAAGAACTATTAACACTGGAGTTTTCAATACTTTCTCTCGTGGGCGATAACGCAATAATTCACTGTACTCACAAATGATTATTCACTGAATGAACATAGACATATATATGGTATATAAATCAATCATCAATACATGGAAAATAAATAGTTTCTGGGCACATAGCCTAACCTCCAAATACTGGCATAATATTATATATAATTCACCACTATATGTTCATATCAAAATCTATAGAAAGATATACACAACACAGTAAATTTATCACTGGTTCCTGGTGCCTGTACACACCAATAATCAACATGAATATTACAAGTACTCTTGATAGTACTGTCTAGCACACTGGTGCTTTATCGTGACATGGGTGAGACTTGCTCACGACATATAAAATCCTCAGGCTAGAAAATATAGCCGAATAACATAGCCAACTAAAGGGGAATGGGGAGGGAACTAGAACCACCTACTTCACCCTATCCTCCGATGAGAGTCGAGATGTAGCTCCTGGTCCTCGTGTCGGGAACGCCCCCACACTACACGTCGTCGTGTCCTACCAGAGCCTCTCGTCGTCCCACCGTTTAGCGCGTCGTCTCCGTGCCTCCTCACTGCAGGTCCGTCCTCCTCCTTGACTTCTTGAAGGTTGGAGTCAGTCTCCTGGCCGTCGTCTTCTCCCAGCAACGGCTGTCGCCTACGTCTCAGCTACAGTCGTCCGGTTTCCCCAAATAGTCCTCTCTTCCTCAGCTACCCAGTGGCTCTGTCAGCCACTACGCTGTCACAAACTGGTGAATTGCCACAGGCGTCAACATACGTCACTGCACGGCTTCACTGCTACTGGCACAGTACCTGACTGGAGCACTTGTTGCTCAAATAACCGTCAATTCCCTCTTCTGGTTCAACACATGAACTAGGGAAGACTTCTCAGAGTACTGGCGGACTTCCGGTGACGCGTAAATCCACGGGAGCTGGAATAACTGTCCGACTGACAGGACCACTCGTCGCACGTCCGACCTCTATGACGTGTCGTGTCTGACTGCTGGCGCCAGCCCGGCGCGCTGGCCGGACCCCCTTCCTTCGTGACGTCACTTTCGCCACGGGAGGTTTTCATTGGCTCCCGGTGCCACATTGCTGTCGGTGACCAATCCGGTGCCACTGACGTCACACGGTTTTGGCGGGAGATCAGGGAAGCCAGCGCCATCTTGGCTCCCTAAAGGGCCTAAACCACAGGCCAAAATATTACTATTTCACAAATTTCTCGGCTCTCCGAGAACACTTCACTCTCTCCTATATATCAAATTGTAGCCTGCAACGTAGAGAACGCTTGGGAAAAGTAGACATGACTCTTACTGCAGGCGTGGGAGAATTATAAGAGGGGGAACTCCGTCACAATATATATATATATATATATATATATATATATATATATATATATATATATATATATATATATATATATAATATATATATAATATATATATATATATATATATATATATATATATATATTTATATATATATATTTATATATATATATATATATATATATATATATATATAAATATATATATATATATAATATATATATATATATATATATATATATATATATATATAAAATATATATATATATAATATATAAATATATAAATATAAAATATATATATGGAGGGAGAGACAAATATTCCAGTGCAAAGTGAGTCACTTTACCTAAGGGGATGGCAGAAGATGCCGCTACCAGCCCGCTCACCCCTCCCGAAGCCAATCAAAGGAGAGGCACATGCAGTGTTTGTGGCAGCAACATCAGCATCAACTCGGTCTCCAGAGTCATACGCCAGCATGGTGGCTGTCCTGGGTCAGTGAGGCCTCCCGGGGGAGGAGGCAGCACTCAAGAGCCTGTTGCACCAGTACAAATATCAACAGATTACATTGCAACAGACGACCTGCTAGAGGCAATTAAAGCAACGTCACCCAGGACACTCACCCACATCCCAAAGGCCTCTCGCCCATTTGCTGCCGGGAAATACACGGACCTCATCGCAAAAGTCAACAGAGGGTCAAATAACCTTGATGCACCTGATACCATCAAAGCCTGGCACAATCTGCTACTTTTTGGCAACGCATGCTTAGGTGTACCAGACAGAGGAGGCAAGACACTGGCCTCATCCGTCAATAAAGCAATTAGGGATTTTCCTAGGGCTGACAACCTAGTCCGGCTCCCCAAACACACCAAACACCGCCGAGGCAGACCAAGTACGACAATCAGTGACAACAGAAAATTAGGTACCCAAGTCAGCAAGAAAATTGAAGAGGGCAATACAGTCGGGGCACTCAGGTTGATCACAAGTGAGGACAAAATTTTGCCCAGGGATGAAACCACAGCCCAAGCACTGAGAGAAAAACACCCCTTCAGGGCCGTAGGTGGACCTCACCCACAGGTCAGGCTCGCCCCTAACCAGGAACCTCTCGTCCTCCGGGAGTCAGAGGTTTATAAAGCTACCGTTTCATTTCCCCCGGGCTCCTCAGGAGGCTACACAGGGGTAAGACCTCAACATGTGAAGGAAATGGTGAACCCTGTTCTTGGCCCAGCTGCAGAAGCGCTCCTGACAAAAATCACAACGTTTGTCAACAACTGCCTCGCCGGGTTAATCCCTGATGAAATCAAACCATTCTTCTTTGGTGCATCCCTATGTGCCTTGAAAAAGAAGGGGGGAGGGATCAGACCCATTGCCGTCGGTAATACCCTTCGCCGCCTATTTGCAAGGGCTGTTGTCAGAAGTATCCGAATGGAAGCAGCCACCATGCTGCAACCCAACCAGCTGGGATTTGGAGTCCCTCAAGGCTGTGAAGCAGCGGCTCATGCTGCACGAGCTTACATTAGCTCTCTTACTGAAGACCAGGCAGTAGTAAAATTAGATTTTAAAAACGCTTTCAACTCGGTCAAAAGGGAAGCAATCCTCACTGCAGTCCAGGAACAATGCCCAAGCATTCTCCCGTTTGTGTCAGCAGGCTACAGCAAAGACTCAACCCTCCTGTTTGGCAAACATGAAGTCACCTCAGCAGAGGGAATTCAACAGGGAGACCCACTTGCACCCTTCCTCTTTTGCATAGCGGTTCGAGAAATTACAACCAGACTGTCCAGTCAGCTCAACATCTGGTTCCTGGATGATGGCACTCTGGCAGGCACACAAGATTCCCTGCTGGAAGACCTGACCTGCAGCTGGTGAAGACACAGGGGGAGTCCATGGGTCTCGTTCTTAACCCCTCCAAGTGCGAAATTATTGCATCCAGTGAAGTAATTATTAGAGCAGTGAAATCAGTTTTACCAGAAGCCTCAGTCATTAAACCCACCGACAGCACACTACTTGGAGCACCTCTGGGCCACAATGCTATTGCTGCAGTCCTTGACGAAACGTTTAGAGACCTAAAGAGGATGGAGGAGAGAATAGGGGACTTGGACTCCCACGATGCCCTCTACCTTCTCACAAAGTGCCTTACCTTGCCCAGGCTAACATACTTCTTAAGGTGTGCACCAACTTTTGGCAACCCACTTCTACATCAATATGATGAGCTCCTCAGGTCAATATTCTGGAAGGCGCTCAACCTAGATTTAGATGACAGTCAGTGGGACCAAGAAACACTCCCAGTGAGATTTGGAGGGATAGGCATACGAAAGGCAACCGAGGTAGCACTTCCAGCATTCTTATCCTCATGTACAGCAGCCAACGAATTGGTAGGGCAGATCCTACCAGAGCGTATGAGAGAGACAGCGGGAACTCATGATCACACGTTCATCGAAGCAGCCAGACAATGGGACACCATTGCACACCCTCAACCCCGACCACAAGTCCCAAAAGACCATCAGCAGGCCCACTGAGATAGCCCCATAATGGAAAAGACTGTCACAGCAATGATTGACAACGCTGATGCTGAAAACAAAGCCCGCCTCCTAGCGGTAACAGTACCCAACGCCGGGGATTTTTTATTTGCTGTGCCCAATGCAGCCCTGGGAACTTGCCTCAGTCATGACGCTCTCCGCATTGGAGTTGCCCTTCGCCTTGCCGCCCCCATCCTCACCGAACATAGGTGCATCTGCGGAACAGCGATGGCACACCAATATGGTCGTCATGGTCTGGTATGTCGTAAATCACAGGGTAAAATTGCAAGACATGAAGAAGTCAACCACATCATCAAGAGGAGCCTCGCCACAGCCCGCTGCCCGGCATAAAGAGAACCACACTTATGCAGACCTAACGACCCTAAGAAGCGCCCAGATGGGGTCACCTTGCTACCTTGGAAGGATGGTAAGCAAGTGGTATGGGACTACATGTGCGCTGCCACACTGGCCAGTACCTACCTCTACTACAGCACACGTGAAAACGGTGGTGCTGCTTCTTTCAGGGAATCGCAGAAAATTATTAAATATAGAGGTCTGGCACACTGCTACAGCTTTGTTCCAATCGGCTCGGAGACCCTCGGTTCGTGGGGAAAATATGCATTGAAGTTCCTGAAGGAATTGGGGGACAAATTGATCAGCGCTACGAAAGACCAGAGAGCAAAAAGTTTCTTGTTCCAGCGCCTCAGTGTTGCGATTCAGAGGGGAAATGCCTGTTGCGTCTTGGGTACTAGTCCAACTTCAGAGGAATTCGAAAAACTGTTTGACTTGCAACAATGATTGAACCCGTCTGTGACATTCATCAATGTTTCCCATTGTCGTGTTTTTCAAGAGATCCATAACCTTTAAGCACCTTTTTGTATTATTATTTTTGTATCAACCCATGTATATCTTGTAACCATCAAATACACAATAAAGCACAAAAAATAAAAAAGGAAGCTGGTGGTAGGAGAAAAGCACACAGAAACTGTATTGGAGGGGATTTAAACATTCCGTCTAATGCGTTATGCGTGGTTATACTCTCAAATCTGACTGGCCATTCATACAAGTGTCCAGAATTTTAAAATCAGATTCCAGCAGAGAAGACTGGATTACCATTGTCTAAACCAGCATTTTCGGAGATTAGAAACCATTGTTATGAGTTTGATCATTCTCTGCTGGAATCTGATTTTAAAATTCTGGACACTTGTATGAATAGCCAGTCAGATTTGAGAGTAATGGAATCCTTATATATAAAGGAGCGGCGGCCTCTGTTAAATAGCAACCTTTCAGCCGTTCAATTGTACACTGTATAGTGCACAGTAGGCCCTGTAATTTGATTTTTAGTTCATTTTGGTAGTTTAATTTTTTGTTTAGTTTACCATGTCTTTGCCCTTTCTTACTTATTTCAAGTCTTGACATTGTACATTAATATAATCTTTTATTTAGGATATATAATACATTTTATGGTATTTAATTTTTTTTAATATTTGAGTTTTTATAAGATTTTGGTTAGTACTTTATAATTGTCGTTTATTCTGTTTGTATTTTACATACATTTTTTGTAGATTTGTAGTCATTATATAAATATTTGTTATAGTGTTTAGTATCTATGTGTTAGGTATCAAGTTTCACTTCTGATCAATTCACGTAAGTTTAATAGAATGGTTTGTTTTAGTAGTTATAAATTTCATCTTGTAGTTTAATGGATTTTAAATTAGTTTTAATACATGTGACAGTTATTAAGTTTTATTTGTATTGATCACTTTAAGTGCGCTTAAGTGTTTTGTTTTTTAAGGGGGCGTCAGGTTGGCATCTGGGTCCAAAAATGCAAAAATGAAAACTCATTCGATTTCAATTAAACTTTTTTGACAAGTTCTATATGAAAAGTGTTTCATCTGGTCCAAGTTTCAGCATTGTAGCATAAATAGGAAGGGAGAAAAAAAATATTGAAGTAGTTGTGAAAATTATGCAAAAATGGTCAAAATCGATTATCAATCAAAAGTGTCAACTGAAATCATAACTACAACTCTTTGCTATCACAATAGCATATATTAAACAAATATTATTATTAGTTTAATTGGAAAAAAAATTTAAGGAAAAAAAAAAAAGGATTTTTTTTCTTTTTTTTTTTTTAATATTTTTTTTTTCTTTTTTTTTTGGGGCGATTTGCATCAAACTTGCACACCTGACTGTACGTAAGCCTATCGTAAAGGATGTCAATTTTGGAGAAAATTGGTTGATGTCAACCCCAGCAACAGATTTTAGAACCTTAGACTTTATTCATTTCTGTTTTTTTTTCAATTGACACAAACGTTTACAAAACTCATTCTTTTTTTTATTCAATTTACATGAAACTTACACAGTATATGTGGAGGGCATGTCTCTACATTGGGGGGCTTTCATTTTTCTCTAAGTTCATTTATTGATTTTATAATAGCAATAAACATGCCATATTTGCAAAAAAATTTTGGGGAACATTGAACATTTGTATTAGGAAAACTAAAGATGTTTTGGAAATTCTAAATCCCCAAATCCTTTATTATATGCTAATGTGTCAGAAAAGTGTCACAGAATAATTTTATCTGAAACGTGTGTTCTGAAGTGTGGACTTGAAAATGTGTAAAAAACGTTCAAAAAAAAAAAAAAAAAAAAAACTCCCTTTCTATTTCGCTGCAGTACTGAAACTTGGGACAATTTAAGCACTTTTCATATACAACTAGAAAAATAATATTGGTTGACATTGAACAACTTTCATTATAATAACCAGACGCCCCCTTAAGCATTTTCCTTTCTTTGATAGGCAATTATATTCAGTATGAGTTCTTTGTTTACCAGCTATTTGATTGTGATTTCTGTTTTTTCTTTTAGATCTGATGATGAATACGAGAAGTATTCGAAACGTTATGCATTTTAAAGTAAAGATTCTGAAACAAGATGTTCAGTATATCCCTGGTTTTCCTATTTATCTTAAAATTAAGATTCCCGAAGGGAACATCGATCATAAATATATATATATATATATATATATATATATATATATATATATATATATATATATATATATATATATATATATATGACTAAAAACTCACACGCCAGAAGTGACTCGAACCCATACTGCCAGGAGCAACGCAACTGGTATCTACAGGATGCCTTAATCCGCTTGACCATCACGACCGGACGAAAGGAAGTGATAGCCGAAGCTATTTGAACAACTTCCCCACCGGCACTTGGATGGTAATCTTGGACATAGCATTTTATCAAATCACCTCATTCTTTGGGGCACACGTGAGGACCACAAATGCGAACAAGCCTGAATGGTCCCCAGCCATATATGCGACTGAAAACTAACACCCCAGAAGTGACTCGAACCCATACTGCCTGGAGCAACGCAACTGGTATCTACAGGACGCTTTAATCCACTTGACCATCACGACCGGACAAAAGGAAGTAATAGCCAAAGCTATTTGAAAAACTTCCCGGGGAAGTGGTTCAAATAGCTTCGGCTATTACTTCCTTTGTCTGGTCGTGATGGTCAAGCGGAACTGTCAGAGTCTGTCAGTATTTGTGTTAACGTAATTTGCTTGAGACTAATTACCTTTCTGAGGTATTGCAATTAGTGGCTCATGTCAATTAGTGAAGTAATTAACGTCTGGGGTCTTGAGGACTCAGATGACTTGGTAAAGCAAGGTCATGGAGCTAGCATAACTCGTTATATTAATCCATATCCTTTCTGATGACAGTGGATTAAGATGCACTCTTGTTAATTAGTGCAATAATTAACTCCTCGCCCGTGAATTCACAGTGTTTGATGAGACCTGCTTAGGCAGTGTGGAGTGAGACGTATTTATGTATGATTAATTATCTGTCCTGGTGACAGTTAATTAATTGCTCAGGGTTAATTAGGGTAATTAACACTCATTAAAGTCAATTTTGACTCACTGATGAGAAGCTACCAAGTTAGTGGTAGGCTTAGTTAACGTAACTCGAGGGTGATGTAATTAGTGGTCCGTTTGACATTAATTAGGAATTACTCACTGAATACTTGCAAGGAGTCAAGTGTTATGTAATGTAAGAGTCTTGAGTTATTGTTAACAAGATGACTTTTGTTAAGAGAGACAAGTGTTAATGATTAAAGTAGAGTACCATCATGTTGTTGTCTAAGAGAGACAAGTGTTTGTGATCAACGTAGTACTTTGTTGCTGACTGCTGTGATCAGTCAATTAACGTAATTAATCACATAATTAATTTTATAATTGACTAAGGCAATTTCCTTTGTTTATCGTCTGGTGACGAGAGTAAAGTAACTTAGGGATTGCTGGAGCTGTGTCTCAGAATCCCACCTTGCCTGGCTTTGTTTACTGTTTACAGTGCAACTTCTTGCAGGAAGTCAAAGAGTGTTCACATTAGGTTGTGATAAGGGGGGGGTCACTTTTGAACTACCTGCCTAGTTACATGGGTCTCTCCTGTTATGGTTGGAGGACCCGTAAGATTGTGATTATAGTATCTGTTCACCGTGAAGCCATGACAATATTGATTGCAAGCTTGTGTCATCAGTGGGCATCATTGTTCAGTTAGTTCACTGGTCAGCCCGAAGTGTCAGCAAGATGGAGACTGCTGTCATTTCTCGAGGGGCTGTTAAATAGCTGTGTTGCAATTGCCACTTTATAGACAATAACGTAACAAATCACTCTCTGTGGTGTAACTTAATCTGTGATATTTTTTTGATTTGCAATATTGCGTCGTCAGTGGGCACACCTGTGTTCACGTTAGTTCAGTGTGCAGCCGCACAGCAAGGGTTGCTATTTAGCTGTTTGTTATTGTGCCACTGGATGGACATTAACGTAACGTAAACTTGATATTGTAGTAGTTTAGTCTCTTGTTATTAATAAATTTTTTATTTTATAGAAAGTGGTCTTTGATGTCTACCCTTCAACCGTTCTTTTCCACCCATGTTCTGCTTTATACGATTGAATGTTGATGTGATCTTTTGATATGACGGCTGTTCTTGGGCATTCGAATTCCAATTCATAGCACCACATCAAATATAAATATTTGATTGTGAGAACCCGTCGGTTACCCTTTATTAGTTTTAATGTCCTGTTTAACTAGGAGGAACCAGCGGCCTATGTGGACAGGTTTTCACCCTAGTGGTGGAAGCCTGGCGGTTTGCTCCCGCTTTTCCTTTTTCTATTGGACTCGTGGTTTTCTGCCGTGTGTAACCTTTAAACTTGAAGTTCACCTCCTAAGGGAGGTAGGCGTAGAAATAAATCTCACATCTGGCCCTCAACGTGGGGTTATGCAACTTGGGTTCGAGCCCATGAAGTTCAGTCTCATTGATTTTAAAGTAACATATAAGATATCGTTGCAGAACATTGTGGAACAGTATTGTTGGAGGTATGTTTTGTGCACGGTTGTCACACTTAGGTACACACACACACCACACACACTGTATGAAAGAGGTATTTCATGGTAGATATGGGGAAATCTGTCTGGCTTTCCATGGCTGCTAGCCAGTGGACATTGACACACTCGTGGATGATGGGTGTCAGCAGCAGGTGTCAAGGACACCAAGCCAGCGTGCAACAGTGGTTGCAAAGGTGCACTCAGGATCTGCCTGAGGTGCAAGACACCACCTACCTTAGGGTAGACGAAGCTTCAAGAAGTGACCTCAAGCATGAGAGGTCTCATGGGACGACAATGCAGTTGTCAAGGGTGTCATAGTAGTGTAGTTGTTAATACACCTTTGGATCTTAGTGGGAGTTCGCGCCCCCAGCTGAGGATCCGAGTTGACTTCTTTAGAAGGGGAGTAATTCATCTGTAGTTAGACAGGTGATGGAATTTCTTGCCAGAGTGGGGACTGTACAACCCCAGGAAGAATTCATTGTAGTCACTTGAGAGGTTGAGCAGAGGCTCCCGTTTTCAGAGGTGACAGCAAGGCCGAGTTCGAGCCTGATGGTGAGAGCGCAGCAAGTCAGTGCTGGCTCAAGTGCAGATTGCAAGGGGGCAATCTCACACAGGGAAGGGAAGCCAAACCCACCCTAATGCACTTAACCAGTGACAAGGTATGAAGGTAAAGATGTCTAGCTTGGCAGCACTGAGAAAGACGATTCGATGGATGCATACATCGATCGCCTTTTGAAGAAAGGCTGCCAATGCAAGAGGGCAAAGGTCATTTTGGGCTGGTGATTTTCCATGGTTCAGATCCCCAGCAGCATAATAGTTTTGTTCTTTAAGGATTGCCTTGGTAAAGGGTTATAGTAGATCTGCAGAGGGAATGCTGATCACATTTCAGTGAATCAGGTTATGTCCAGGTAGAAATGGATAAGTGAGTTTGACAGATGTCAAAAGTTTCGCTCAAGTCTTTGTTAGAGTAGCGAGACCTAGGAAAAGCAGGGAGAGACTCCAAGCTCAGTAGGGTGAGAGTAGGTACTCGTAGAAGAGATTTTCTCCCAGATAGTTCAGTCGGTAGAGCAAGACCGGCTTGTGTTTGACAGTTGGACAGGGAGAGTGACCCTGTCAACTTGTTGCTAGGTCAGGTGGAAAACTGACAGTAAGTTCTTTATAGGCTCAGGGGAGTTAAGAAGTGCTTCACCGGTAAGGCCACACCAGTGTGTTGCACATGTGTCCAGTATGACACAGACCGAGGACGGAAATGGGAGGTTCAGTGATGGAAATGGTTGTGAGGTGTTGAACCAGCCCGGACCAGAGCTGGAGCCCAACATGTTGCCACTCCAAGGTCGGGCAGCACCACCAAGGGTGACCTGGTGGTAGTACACAGAGACCCTCAGGCCAGAGATGTATAGAAAACAGAGTTTCACACTCCACCACTTGTTTAGCTAGTACACCTGTTGAGCAGGTGTGTGCAGAAAAGCTAGGTGGCGTTTTGAATGTATTTTCCTTCCAGGAAAATATATTCTTTAGTGGGAGGTAGTGTGAGGGAATGGAAATTCCCTCAGCTAGTTTTTCTTGTTTTCTAGATTAGGCTAGAGTCGCTCTAGGGACTCTAGACAAGAGGTTTTCAAACTACATGCATTTGTGTGGTGTTGAATGAAAGCTTATGTTAAGGGCCATCGTTTAAGTCTAGCCAGAGGTCTGTGATTGCTGTGCAGAGAGAGTTACAGATTTTTTCCTGTTTCTCTGAAATGGGATGAGATTTGAGAGTGAGTGGTATGAGAAGGTACTTGACTCTCAACAGTTTTAGAGGTGGGGGGACAGAGGGGTGAACATTGCCTCCCTCCACCATGTGAGACATAGCGCCACTGTCCTAGGCCTCCCCCTCCTTGTGACGTTACGGGATGCCTCATGGTGAGGGCGTCTGTGATTGGTCTAACGGGGGTGGAGGTGGTGGCTTCCACCTCCACCCCTGTTAATCGCTGTGTCAT
Source organism: Procambarus clarkii (assembly GCF_040958095.1). Taxonomy (NCBI): domain Eukaryota; kingdom Metazoa; phylum Arthropoda; class Malacostraca; order Decapoda; family Cambaridae; genus Procambarus; species Procambarus clarkii. Next base: position 31,550,245 of record NC_091213.1, on the reverse strand, counting down.
CCTTATTACTCATCGTGCATGGCACTCCTGCCATCCTGGGTTGTGTCGAGGCCCAATTTGCATGAAATGGGGCCAAGGGGCATGGAAGGAACAAGTGAAAAATCTAAGAGACAGTGTTCACCCATGGGGCAGCTGGCAGACCTCATGGTGTATCAGATGTGGTTCCTCACATTGGGTCCGAGTATCCTGTCTAGGGTTAACGTACAATTGGTGTAATGAGGGCAGGGCCTCTTAGTGTAATTGTGGTGATATTACAGGCCCCTGTTGGACTTTGAATTCCTCCTGGCTGTGAACATGTGGTGACGCCGGCATTATCACACCCGGTGTATGAGCGAGGCATGCTCTGGTATGATGGGGGGGTGTAGGTGATCTCCCATCCACGTGTGTATGCCTGTGGGTGCCAGCCAGCTAGCCTGAGGCAAACCCATGTGCGCGCCGCCCTGCCCCCGCGCACTACCTCAGCCCGGGTGCGGTGCTGTGACGCCTCGCATTTACCCCGTGGCCACTCCCCTTGGGCCACGCTTGGCCACCTGCCCTGGACACCCTAGTTCCACACTTAGTCGACACACGTGGAGCGAGCTAGGTTTTTTGCAGCCAGAGAAGTAGTGGCCGGGGAAATGAATGTGTTGAGGATTTAAGGAGCCGTGAGTACAATAATAGTTGTTACAGTGTCTCAGTACTGTTGGTAATTCCGTTAAAAGCTGTATTGTCCCATAGCGCCTGCCAGGCAAGGGAAGCAGCTGAGAGACAGCTGTCTGTACTGACGTCCAGGTGACTGGTTGTGATGTACCTGGAGATGGATGTTGTACACAGTACCACACATGTAGATGTATATAAGTATATGTTGTGTGTGTAGACTTACTCGAGTATGTAACCAGTCAGTGTAGAGATTTACCATATAAGTGATCCAGTTCTGTCGATTCTATATAATCGTTCAATCTAGATTAATGCCATGTTGCCGCATGTTAATTATACCATTGCAGAGTTAGGCAGGCCAGTGTTGCATTGTTGTCAGTGGATATCCTGATGTCTGTATAATTATGGATAATTGATCTAGTGATATAATTTTCATTGATTAAGTGAATGCCATTTCCATGTGTTCCTTTTGCATGTATATGTATGTACTGTGTTATGTGGTGAGTCAGTAGATGACATTGCTGACTGATTGCCTAATGATGTCATTAGCATGTGGGGTATGCTGACGGCATCATTATGTGGTAGGTTTGGTTAGTGTTGTTGTTGGTATACGTAATATTACTGCCCCTAGGAGGAGCTGTGTTGAGGATTTAAGGGGCCCCTTTGAGTATTCTGGAGGATTCACAGTACATAATGAGAGCAAGGAAAGGTTAGTTAATTGCCTAATTACGAGAATTAGTGCCAGCTGTCCGCGTAACGATGGTGTTTTATGTTAACGTAAATTGTTCTGCTGAAGTAGTAGTGATTGCTCACAGTAGTCCCTTGCAACGGTTGCCTACCTGTGTGTCATTACTGTGGGGGTACAGTAATAAACGTGTTGCAGAAGCTGCAACTGTATGTGGGCTGTGCATTTATGTTGTTATGCCACTGTAAGTGTGACCTATGTAACCTGGAGTTACTTTGTATTCTTTAAGTTATGTTGAGGACTTAAGGGTTCAGTGAGTTAATTAAAGGGAATTAACTTTATATGGGGTGCACATTTATTGTTGAGTTAGTGAGAGCTGTTAAAGGAGAACAGTGTTGAGCTTGTTGGGATACGTTTCCGGTGCAATTAATTGTCCTGGTGACAACTAATTGACAACTCTAGCTAATTATGTAATTAGCATTCTCATCATGAATTCACATAGTAGGAGAGGAACTGTCAGAGTCTGTCAGTATTTCTGTTAACGGTATTTGCTCAAGACTAATTACCTTTCTGGGGTATAGCAATTAGTGGTTCCTGATAATTAGTGGAGTAATTAACGTCAGGGGTCTTGATGACTCAGATGACTCGGTAAAGCGAGGTCATGGAGCTAGCATAACTCGTTATATTAATCATATCTTGTTTGGTGATAGTGGATTAAGATGTACTCATGTTAATTAGTGGAGTAATTAACGCCTCGCCCGTGAATTCACAGTGTTTGATGAGACCTGCTTAGGCAGTGCGGAGTGAGACATATTTATGTATGATTAATTATCGGTCCTGGTGACAGTTAATTAATTGCTCTGGGTTAATTAGGGTAATTAAGACTCATTAAAGTAAATTTTGACATAGATTGTTGAGAAGCTACCAAGTTAGTGGTAGGCTTAATTAACTCGAGGGAGAAGTAATTAGTGGTCCGTTTGACATTAATTAGGAATTACTCACTGAATACTTGCAAGGAGTCAAGTGTGATGTAATGTAAGAGTCTTGAGTTATTGTTAACAAGATGACTTGTGTTAAGAGAGACAAGTGTTAATGATTAACGTAGTACTTTGTTGCTGACTGCTGTGATCAGTCAATTAATGTAATTAATCACATAATCAATTTTGTAATTGATTAAGGCAATTTCCTTTATTTATTGTCTGGTGACGAGAGTAAAGTAACTTAGGGATTGCTGGAGCTGTGTCTCAGAATCCCACCTTGCCTGGCTTTGTTTACTGTTTACAGTGCAACTTCTTGCAGGAAGTCAAAGAAAGTTCACATTAGGTTGTGATAGGGGGGGTCACTGTTGAACTACCCGCCTAGTTACGTTGGTCTCTCTTGTTATGGTTGGAGGACCCGTAAGATTGTGATTATAGTATCTGTTCACCGTGAAGCTGTGACAATATTGATTGCAAGCTTGTGTCATCAGTGGGCATCATTGTTCAGTTAGTTCACTGGTCAGCCCGAAGTGTCAGCAAGATGGAGACTGCTGTCATTTCTCGAGGGGCTGTTGAATCAAACAACTGTAATTGTTTACAAACAAATAACACACCTGTAATTGTTGTGGCTGTTGAATCACAGGTGTTGCAACACCTGTGTTGCAAAACAGATGTTGCAATTGCCACTTGATAGGCAATAACGTAACGAATCACTCTCTGTGGTGTAACTTAGTCTGTAATAGTTCATTCATTTGCAATATTGCGTCATCAGTGGGCACACCTGTGTTCAGGTTAGTTCAGTGTGCAGCCGCACAGCAAGGGTTGCTATTTTGCTGTTTGTTATCGTACCACTGGATGGACATTAACGTAACGTAAACTCGATATTAGTAGTAGTTTAGTCTCTTTTTATTAATAAATTGTTTATTTTATAGGAAACGGTCTTTGATGGCCACCCTTCAACCATTCTTTTCCACCCATGTTCTGCTTTATACGATTAAATGTTGATGTGATCTTGATATGACGGCTGTTCTTGGGAATTCGAATTCCAATTCATAGCGCCACATCAAATATAAATATTTGATTGTGAGAACCCGTCGGTTACCCTTTATTAGTTTTAATGTCCTGTTTAACTAGGAGGAACCAGCGGCCTATTGTGGACAGGTTTTCACCTAGTGGTGGAGGCCTGGCGGTTTGCTCCCGCTTTTCCTTTTTCTATTGGACTCATGCTTAACTGCCGTGTGCACCCTTTAAACTTGAAGTCCACCTCCTAAGGGAGGTAGGCGTAGAAAAAAATCTCACACTTATGCAGCTCAAATTTGTGTCCACCTAATTCCCATTCATTTTTCATTGTACCTCACCTAACTTCACCTCTCTGTCCTGCATATATATGTCCAATACTTGACCTGTAAATCATTCCTTCTGAAGATATATTAATATACGAAAGTACTTAAGGAAATTCCTGTTTAAATTTTCCTCCATGGTCTGACACAGTCACATTTTTAATCACGTGTTTATTTTTAGTGATTAATATACAAACACACGCACACACACACACACACACACACACACACACACACACACACACACACACACACACACACACACACACACACACACAGAAACACACACAGGAGGAGAGACTACGGGAATTAAACCTCACTTCGTTGGAAGACAGAAGAGTTTGGGGGGACATAATCACCACATTCAAGATTCTCAAGGGAATCAACAGGGTTGATAAAGACAGGCTATTTAACACAAGGGGCACACACACTAGGGGACACAGGTGGAAACTGAGTGCCCAAATGAGCCACGGAGATATAAGAAAGAACTTTTTTACTGTCAGAGTGGTTGACAAATGGAATGCATTAGGAAGTATTGTGGTGAAGGATGACTCCATACACAGTTTCATGTGTAGATATGATAGAGCCCAATAGGCTCAGGAACCTATACACCTGTTGATTGACGGTTGAGAGGCGGGACCAAAGAGCCAGAGCTCAACTCCCACAAGCACAACTAGGTGAGTACACACACACAGATATACACATATATATATATAAATATATATATTAGTATATTTTGGTAGCAGTCTTTCCTGTAGACATATATTATTTAATATGACCGAAAAAGTAAGATTGATAATTCTAACACGAATTTTCTCAATGTTTCTTATATTTTTCTTCACTGTTGATGGTAACTGAAAAATTAATTCTCCAAAATTCATTTTTATTTCTAGTCTGACGCGACACTTGAGCGCGTTTCGTAAAACTTATTACATTTTCAAAGACTTTAGTTTACACAGACACAACTATAACTTAAACATCTTAGACTTTATACCTGCATTTGGGTGAGGTGATATGTTACAACAGTTTTGGATGAGGTGAAAACAAACTTTCAACACAAGACAGAACACGAAACAATGGGTATAATATTTTGTAAGTTAAAGGGAAGAATGGAAGTAACTGCAAAGGGTCTATTGGCCCATATTTCTTGATGCTTCTATATTGGTGCGGAGTCTTGAAGTGGGTAGAATATAGTTGTGCATTAATTGGCTGTTGATTGCTGGTGTCGACTTCTTAATATGTAGTGCCTCGCAGATATCTAGCCGCCTGCTATCGCTGTATCTATCGATGATTTCCGGGTTTTTTGTTAAGATTTCTCTGGTGATGGTCTGGTTGTGGGAAGAGATTATATGTTCCTTAATGGAGCCCTGTTGCTTATGCATCGTTAATCGCCTGGAAAGAGATGTTGTTGTCTTGCCTATATACTGAGTTCTTTGAGGTTTACAGTTCCCAAGTGGTCATTTGAAGGCATAGACGACATTGGTCTCTTTTAAAGCGTTCTGCTTTGTGTCTGGAGAGTTTCTCATGAGTAGGTTGGCCGTTTTCTTGGTTTTATAGTAGATCGTCAATTGTATCTTCTGATTTTTGTCTATAGGGATAACGTTTCTATTAACAATATCTTTCAGGACCCTTTCCTCCGTTTTATGAGCTGTGGAAAAGAAGTTTCTGTAAAATAGTCTAATAGGGGGTTCAGGTGTTGTGTTAGTTGTATCTTCAGAGGTTGCATGGCGTTTCACCTTCCTTCTTATGATGTCTTCAACGAAACCATTGGAGAAGCCATTGTTGACTAGGACCTGCCTTACCCTACAGAGTTCTTCATCGACTTGCTTCCATCGTGAGCTGTAGCTGAGAGCACGGTCGAGATTACCGTTAACGACACTCCTCTTGTACCTGTCTGGGCAGTCACTGTTGGCATTGAGGCACATTCCTATGTTTGTTTCCTTAGTGTAGACTGCAGTGTGGAAACCTCCGCTCCTTTCCATGACTGTTACAAGTCTTTGCCTTGTTTGCTATGTCATTTTCATAATGTCGTTCTGCCCCTCTTCTCCCACTGACGTGTGTGTGTGTGTGTGTGTGTGTATTCACCTAGTTGTATTCACCTAGTTGTGTTTGAGGGGTTGAGCTTTGCTCTTTCGGCCCGCCTTTCAACTTTTTCTAACTACTTTTTTTTGCACCACACACACACACACATACACCCCAGGAAGCCCGTGACAGCTGACTAACTCCAAGATACCTATTTACTGCTAGGTAACAGGGGCATTCAGGGTGAAAGAAACTTTGCCTATTTGTTTCTGCCTGGTGCGGGAATCGAACCCGCGCCACAGAAATACGAGTGCTGTGCGCTATCCACCAGGCCCCTATGTGTGTGTGTGTGTGTGTGTACTCACAAATTAATTTTTTTAATATTAATAATTATTAATAATTAATAATTATTAATAATTAATAATTATTAATAATTTTTTGTTAAACTAAGATTAAGATTCGTAAGGGCTATCAAATGACAAATTTAGTGAAACTACAAGCAGGAGCTGTTATCCTACCTCACTTCATCTGAAGCCTGCTCCTAGAGACTCAAATCATGAATGTACCTTAAGACTAATGCATATGGAACTTTCATAAATAAATGGAGGGTATTTTTCTAGCAGGGTATTTTTCTAACAGGCATTTAATTGTTTTGAATTTTTTTAAATATTTATTTCTTTATATATTGAATTTACTTTTTATTAATTTGCTAGCTGTACCCAGACACACGTTGCTGATCCCCAGCATCCCTCACCAGTCTCCCCGTCCTCCCAACCATTCCCCACTCCCCTGTTCCCTCTACCTTCCCACCATTCCCCCCCCCCCTCCCCATCCCCTTCGTCCTCCCCACCATCTCCCTCTTCCCTGTCTCCTAGCCCACCCCACCATTCCCCACTCCCTCGTACACTCATCCTCCTCCTCACCATTCCCCACTCCCCCGTTCCCTCGTCCTCCCCACCATTCCATCTTCCTCCATCCCCTCGTCCTCCATACCATTCCCCACTCCCCCATCCCCTCTTCCTCCCCACGATCCCCCACTCCTGTCCCCTTGTTCTCTCCACCATTCCCCACTCCCTCGTCCGATGCGTTCCCAAATGATATGATGTTCCCATCAGAAAAATGGGAACATCAAATGATCTGATGTTCCCATCATTGAAAAATAAGAAGAACAGGATAAAAAAACAAAATGAGAAAATATAATAAAAATAAAAACTATTCTCATGAAATGAACGGTATGGTAAACAACACAGCTCAATTCCAATGCAATGTCACACAAAATAATTAAATCAAAATTAAAATAAATAGATATCTATATAAATTCACTTTATCAATGCTATCAGAAAAATTTAAATGGAATCATAACATATTTAGCATATATTGTGTTGCTTCTACGTGCAACAGATGGAGCAGTATAAAAACAAATGTTTTTACCTGTCACAGGTGTTGCATCTATACAGTAGTATAGAAAAACATGCGCTTACTCGAATGAACCTTGTTTCAAAATTTCAAAGCAATCGGTAAAGAACTTTCGGAGATTACTGCGTGTGTTGCACTTACGTCCAACAGATGGCGCTGTTTAAAAAAAAACTTTTACCAGTCACAGACTTGACATCTATATACTAGGTATATAAAAACACGATCGTTTGCAAATGGAACGTTGTGTCAAAATTTCAAAGCAATCGCTGAAGAACTTTCGGAGATTAGCGATTTTGAACAAACGAACATATACATTTTTATTTATATAAATTGAATTTTAGATTTATTTCTATTATTTCAATGTGTACTGTATATCTTAAAGTTTATCCTGCTAGGTGTTTACCTATACACAAGTTGTATTTTTCTAACTACTACAAATTTTGTGTTAGTTCTACAGCTAAAAATGGGTTAATTTTAACTGTCATGTCTTATCTAATAAGTTGGTTATGTGAGAACCTTTGGTCCTCCACATGTAGTCTTTCCTGGGCCTGTTAATGGCGCCCCTGTCATCTTTGTTAGGTCAAATAAGCATCTGTAAAATATCTTACAGGTGTTAACAGCTCTTTGTGACTCTCTCCTATGAACCACACCTGCAGTGTTATTACAGAGAATTAAACTGTATCCACAAATGTGTTATATAACAAGGAAATGTGTAATTTATAAAATTAGGCTTACTCTTGTAGTGGGGGTGACCAGGCTATATAACCGCATCAGTATATTTACACAATTATATAAGAGCTCGTTAAATCATTTAGTGCACTGTACGGATATAATGCCTTCCCTTTCTTGTTGATGAGATCACTGCGGCAATTTCACTGTCAGGCGATAAAAAAACAGTAAGGCCACCAACGCCTCAACAGTGTTGCAGACTTTGATGTTTAGGCCGTTCCCACGAGACTTGGTCATGACTAGAGATGAGCCTTCTTGCATGGCGCTCCACTTTGTCCATCAGTCTGATGAACGATGGGGGAGGGGGCGGCGATCCAGGAGAGGGGTGTGTACTCTAGATGAGAGCGACCTTGTGCTTCACATAAGGTTTTTGTAGCCCATGCTGTTAAGGTGTGAGATATGCCATAGGGCTGTAGTTTTTCTGACTGCCTTTTGAGGAAGGTCAAGCATGTGGCTCTTCATTGTCATTGAAGAGTCGAATTTCATTCCCAAGATCCCAATTTCATCTGTGAACTTTATGGTTTTGCCACCCATTTGCAAGCCTGGCCGATTTGCCATGTGCAGTCCAGTTATCATCATCGCTTGTGTCTTCTCAGCCGCAAATGAGACCTGCCATTCCCAACCCCAGGTAGAAATCGCAGAAAGTTGGTGATTAATGATTCTTGCAATAGTTAGCATTTCTTCCTCTCTGTATGTAAAGGTTCGAATACAGTCATCAGCATGGGCATGAGCGTCAGGAACAATATGAAGTAGATCGTTGAAATAGACATTCTACAACAGAGGGCCAAGCTCACTACCCTGTAGAATGGTGGCACCAATTGAGTGGCTTTCGAATTCTGCTACATTGACGATTGTCCTTAGAATCCGTTCCTAAAGGTAGTCTTTTATTAACTCTTAAGATGGAGCCTGAGATGTCTAGTGCTTGAAGCTTCACTACTAATCCAGAGTGCCAGACCCGACAAAAGGCACCTGTTAAAGTCTAGAGCAACAACACAGCTGATTTTGAACTCATCCAGTGTCTGATCCCACTTAGTTGAGAGATTTAGCAGGAGATCAGCAGCAAATCGGCCTTTTCTAATACCATACTATCGGTCACATATCACAAGCGCAAATCAGTGAATCTGTACAATGGTACAATATGGTTGCAGCTGGCAATCCCAATCACTATGGACGAAGAGGAGGTGGCCACGGGAGAAAATCAGTAATAGCGAGAGTCCGTCATGGATACAAATATCCATGGAGGTTTGGAATGGAAAAAACAGTTGAGCAGCGGAGTTGCAGAATCTGTGATGAGAGTGATGGACACCGCCTTGACCACTATGTACGTGAATTAAGCACCTATGAGACATTAGAAATATGTGTAGAAAAAAACCTCACATTGTTTGAGTTAGGAAAACATTATTTGTCAAATATTGATACTGTTCTTAAAAGATTCCCCCATTTTGCACCCTTCAAGATAAAGTAAGATTTTATGAGTTGACAGATGTTAATCTTCTTGTTTGATAAGCTGTTCACTTGAGACAATTAAGAAAGTCCCAGCTGTGTCTGGGTACAAGTGACAGGAGGAACAACCCAGCGGGTTTTCTTCCTATTAGGGAGTGCTGTACAGGCTGCTTTGGTGGCATGTCCACTCTCAGGATGAGTGGCACTGCCCAATAAACTCGCTACTCGGGGCAAAATTTAAAAAAAAATTAACAACCCACTGTCTTCCAGGAAACATAAACAGACCAAATAAGAAAAAGGAAATTCCATAATACTCCAAGAACAAACCCACTGTCATCCAGGTCGCACACACATTGGTCTACTACAACCACTGAGCAACAAAAATCCACGACACCCGCCCAGCGATACCATGAAACTCCAAATCACAAAATGCCAGACTTTATTCTGCAATAAAAACTGGCTTCATTTCGGAGGGAGGCCCAAAAATTCTACACCCATAAAAATATTCAGTTGAGATATTGCTCAGGGGAAGAGTAATACTGCCGGCACACACATGATGAGAGAAGTCTGACTGCACAATTTTGTATACCGACACACGTAAACTATATGCTTTACAATAAATATATATATATATATATATATATATATATATATATATATATATATATATATATATATATATATATATATAAGCCTATACTTGCATAAACCACAAGTGAAGATAAACAATCTTTGGACAACACCCACCAGTGGGACTCGAACCCAGAAAGCACAACTACCTTCCAGTAGCTGGCATAACTAGTATGCTTTAACCCACTACGCCATCAGACCTTACAAAAGAAGTAGATAGTTCGAGATATATATATCTCAAACATCTCTACCTCCCGAAGGCACCAGATGAGTGAGGGGTCAGTCTGCAATTTTCGTCAAGCCACTGTCAATGTGAGAGAACTCGTGTCCAGCTTATAAGCCTATACTTGCATAAACCACAAGTGAAGATAAACAATCTTTGGACAACACCCACCAGTGGGACTCGAACCCAGAAAGCACAACTACCTTCCAGTAGCTGGCATAACTAGTATGCTTTAACCCACTACGCCATCAGACCTTACAAAAGAAGTAGATAGTTCGAGATATATATATCTCAAACATCTCTACCTCCCGAAGGCACCAGATGAGTGAGGGGTCAGTCTGCAATTTTCGTCAAGCCACTGTCAATGTGAGAGAACACAGCTACTGGAAGGTAGTTGTGCTTTCTGGGTTCGAGTCCCACTGGTGGGTGTTGTCCAAAGATTGTTTATCTTCACTTGTGGTTTATGCAAGTATAGGCTTATAAGCTGGACACGAGTTCTCTCACATTGACAGTGGCTTGACGAAAATTGCAGACTGACCCCTCACTCATCTGGTGCCTTCGGGAGGTAGAGATGTTTGAGATATATATATCTCGAACTATCTACTTCTTTTGTAAGGTCTGATGGCGTAGTGGGTTAAAGCATACTAGTTATGCCAGCTACTGGAAGGTAGTTGTGCTTTCTGGGTTCGAGTCCCACTGGTGGGTGTTGTCCAAAGATTGTTTATCTTCACTTGTGGTTTATGCAAGTATAGGCTTATAAGCTGGACACGAGTTCTCTCACATTGACAGTGGCTTGACGAAAATTGCAGACTGACCCCTCACTCATCTGGTGCCTTCGGGAGGTAGAGATGTTTGAGATATATATATCTCGAACTATCTACTTCTTTTGTAAGGTCTGATGGCGTAGTGGGTTAAAGCATACTAGTTATGCCAGCTACTGGAAGGTAGTTGTGCTTTCTGGGTTCGAGTCCCACTGGTGGGTGTTGTCCAAAGATTGTTTATCTTCACTTGTGGTTTATGCAAGTATAGGCTTATAAGCTGGACACGAGTTCTCTCACATTGACAGTGGCTTGACGAAAATTGCAGACTGACCCCTCACTCATCTGGTGCCTTCGGGAGGTAGAGATGTTTGAGATATATATATCTCGAACTATCTACTTCTTTTGTAAGGTCTGATGGCGTAGTGGGTTAAAGCATACTAGTTATGCCAGCTACTGGAAGGTAGTTGTGCTTTCTGGGTTCGAGTCCCACTGGTGGGTGTTGTCCAAAGATTGTTTATCTTCACTTGTGGTTTATGCAAGTATAGGCTTATAAGCTGGACACGAGTTCTCTCACATTGACAGTGGCTTGACGAAAATTGCAGACTGACCCCTCACTCATCTGGTGCCTTCGGGAGGTAGAGATGTTTGAGATATATATATCTCGAACTATCTACTTCTTTTGTAAGGTCTGATGGCGTAGTGGGTTAAAGCATACTAGTTATGCCAGCTACTGGAAGGTAGTTGTGCTTTCTGGGTTCGAGTCCCACTGGTGGGTGTTGTCCAAAGATTGTTTATCTTCACTTGTGGTTTATGCAAGTATAGGCTTATAAGCTGGACACGAGTTCTCTCACATTGACAGTGGCTTGACGAAAATTGCAGACTGACCCCTCACTCATCTGGTGCCTTCGGGAGGTAGAGATGTTTGAGATATATATATCTCGAACTATCTACTTCTTTTGTAAGGTCTGATGGCGTAGTGGGTTAAAGCATACTAGTTATGCCAGCTACTGGAAGGTAGTTGTGCTTTCTGGGTTCGAGTCCCACTGGTGGGTGTTGTCCAAAGATTGTTTATCTTCACTTGTGGTTTATGCAAGTATAGGCTTATAAGCTTATAAGCTGGACACGAGTTCTCTCACATTGACAGTGGCTTGACGAAAATTGCAGACTGACCCCTCACTCATCTGGTGCCTTCGGGAGGTAGAGATGTTTGAGATATATATATCTCGAACTATCTACTTCTTTTGTAAGGTCTGATGGCGTAGTGGGTTAAAGCATACTAGTTATGCCAGCTACTGGAAGGTAGTTGTGCTTTCTGGGTTCGAGTCCCACTGGTGGGTGTTGTCCAAAGATTGTTTATCTTCACTTGTGGTTTATGCAAGTATAGGCTTATAAGCTGGACACGAGTTCTCTCACATTGACAGTGGCTTGACGAAAATTGCAGACTGACCCCTCACTCATCTGGTGCCTTCGGGAGGTAGAGATGTTTGAGATATATATATCTCGAACTATCTACTTCTTTTGTAAGGTCTGATGGCGTAGTGGGTTAAAGCATACTAGTTATGCCAGCTACTGGAAGGTAGTTGTGCTTTCTGGGTTCGAGTCCCACTGGTGGGTGTTGTCCAAAGATTGTTTATCTTCACTTGTGGTTTATGCAAGTATAGGCTTATAAGCTGGACACGAGTTCTCTCACATTGACAGTGGCTTGACGAAAATTGCAGACTGACCCCTCACTCATCTGGTGCCTTCGGGAGGTAGAGATGTTTGAGATATATATATCTCGAACTATCTACTTCTTTTGTAAGGTCTGATGGCGTAGTGGGTTAAAGCATACTAGTTATGCCAGCTACTGGAAGGTAGTTGTGCTTTCTGGGTTCGAGTCCCACTGGTGGGTGTTGTCCAAAGATTGTTTATCTTCACTTGTGGTTTATGCAAGTATAGGCTTATAAGCTGGACACGAGTTCTCTCACATTGACAGTGGCTTGACGAAAATTGCAGACTGACCCCTCACTCATCTGGTGCCTTCGGGAGGTAGAGATGTTTGAGATATATATATCTCGAACTATCTACTTCTTTTGTAAGGTCTGATGGCGTAGTGGGTTAAAGCATACTAGTTATGCCAGCTACTGGAAGGTAGTTGTGCTTTCTGGGTTCGAGTCCCACTGGTGGGTGTTGTCCAAAGATTGTTTATCTTCACTTGTGGTTTATGCAAGTATAGGCTTATAAGCTGGACACGAGTTCTCTCACATTGACAGTGGCTTGACGAAAATTGCAGACTGACCCCTCACTCATCTGGTGCCTTCGGGAGGTAGAGATGTTTGAGATATATATATCTCGAACTATCTACTTCTTTTGTAAGGTCTGATGGCGTAGTGGGTTAAAGCATACTAGTTATGCCAGCTACTGGAAGGTAGTTGTGCTTTCTGGGTTCGAGTCCCACTGGTGGGTGTTGTCCAAAGATTGTTTATCTTCACTTGTGGTTTATGCAAGTATAGGCTTATAAGCTGGACACGAGTTCTCTCACATTGACAGTGGCTTGACGAAAATTGCAGACTGACCCCTCACTCATCTGGTGCCTTCGGGAGGTAGAGATGTTTGAGATATATATATCTCGAACTATCTACTTCTTTTGTAAGGTCTGATGGCGTAGTGGGTTAAAGCATACTAGTTATGCCAGCTACTGGAAGGTAGTTGTGCTTTCTGGGTTCGAGTCCCACTGGTGGGTGTTGTCCAAAGATTGTTTATCTTCACTTGTGGTTTATGCAAGTATAGGCTTATAAGCTGGACACGAGTTCTCTCACATTGACAGTGGCTTGACGAAAATTGCAGACTGACCCCTCACTCATCTGGTGCCTTCGGGAGGTAGAGATGTTTGAGATATATATATCTCGAACTATCTACTTCTTTTGTAAGGTCTGATGGCGTAGTGGGTTAAAGCATACTAGTTATGCCAGCTACTGGAAGGTAGTTGTGCTTTCTGGGTTCGAGTCCCACTGGTGGGTGTTGTCCAAAGATTGTTTATCTTCACTTGTGGTTTATGCAAGTATAGGCTTATAAGCTGGACACGAGTTCTCTCACATTGACAGTGGCTTGACGAAAATTGCAGACTGACCCCTCACTCATCTGGTGCCTTCGGGAGGTAGAGATGTTTGAGATATATATATCTCGAACTATCTACTTCTTTTGTAAGGTCTGATGGCGTAGTGGGTTAAAGCATACTAGTTATGCCAGCTACTGGAAGGTAGTTGTGCTTTCTGGGTTCGAGTCCCACTGGTGGGTGTTGTCCAAAGATTGTTTATCTTCACTTGTGGTTTATGCAAGTATAGGCTTATAAGCTGGACACGAGTTCTCTCACATTGACAGTGGCTTGACGAAAATTGCAGACTGACCCCTCACTCATCTGGTGCCTTCGGGAGGTAGAGATGTTTGAGATATATATATCTCGAACTATCTACTTCTTTTGTAAGGTCTGATGGCGTAGTGGGTTAAAGCATACTAGTTATGCCAGCTACTGGAAGGTAGTTGTGCTTTCTGGGTTCGAGTCCCACTGGTGGGTGTTGTCCAAAGATTGTTTATCTTCACTTGTGGTTTATGCAAGTATAGGCTTATAAGCTGGACACGAGTTCTCTCACATTGACAGTGGCTTGACGAAAATTGCAGACTGACCCCTCACTCATCTGGTGCCTTCGGGAGGTAGAGATGTTTGAGATATATATATCTCGAACTATCTACTTCTTTTGTAAGGTCTGATGGCGTAGTGGGTTAAAGCATACTAGTTATGCCAGCTACTGGAAGGTAGTTGTGCTTTCTGGGTTCGAGTCCCACTGGTGGGTGTTGTCCAAAGATTGTTTATCTTCACTTGTGGTTTATGCAAGTATAGGCTTATAAGCTGGACACGAGTTCTCTCACATTGACAGTGGCTTGACGAAAATTGCAGACTGACCCCTCACTCATCTGGTGCCTTCGGGAGGTAGAGATGTTTGAGATATATATATCTCGAACTATCTACTTCTTTTGTAAGGTCTGATGGCGTAGTGGGTTAAAGCATACTAGTTATGCCAGCTACTGGAAGGTAGTTGTGCTTTCTGGGTTCGAGTCCCACTGGTGGGTGTTGTCCAAAGATTGTTTATCTTCACTTGTGGTTTATGCAAGTATAGGCTTATAAGCTGGACACGAGTTCTCTCACATTGACAGTGGCTTGACGAAAATTGCAGACTGACCCCTCACTCATCTGGTGCCTTCGGGAGGTAGAGATGTTTGAGATATATATATCTCGAACTATCTACTTCTTTTGTAAGGTCTGATGGCGTAGTGGGTTAAAGCATACTAGTTATGCCAGCTACTGGAAGGTAGTTGTGCTTTCTGGGTTCGAGTCCCACTGGTGGGTGTTGTCCAAAGATTGTTTATCTTCACTTGTGGTTTATGCAAGTATAGGCTTATAAGCTGGACACGAGTTCTCTCACATTGACAGTGGCTTGACGAAAATTGCAGACTGACCCCTCACTCATCTGGTGCCTTCGGGAGGTAGAGATGTTTGAGATATATATATCTCGAACTATCTACTTCTTTTGTAAGGTCTGATGGCGTAGTGGGTTAAAGCATACTAGTTATGCCAGCTACTGGAAGGTAGTTGTGCTTTCTGGGTTCGAGTCCCACTGGTGGGTGTTGTCCAAAGATTGTTTATCTTCACTTGTGGTTTATGCAAGTATAGGCTTATAAGCTGGACACGAGTTCTCTCACATTGACAGTGGCTTGACGAAAATTGCAGACTGACCCCTCACTCATCTGGTGCCTTCGGGAGGTAGAGATGTTTGAGATATATATATCTCGAACTATCTACTTCTTTTGTAAGGTCTGATGGCGTAGTGGGTTAAAGCATACTAGTTATGCCAGCTACTGGAAGGTAGTTGTGCTTTCTGGGTTCGAGTCCCACTGGTGGGTGTTGTCCAAAGATTGTATATATATATATATATATATATATATATATATATATATATATATATATATATATATATATATATATATATATATATATATATATATATATTTATACATATGTCGTACCTAGTAGCCAGAACGCACTTCTCAGCTTACTATGCAAGGCCCCATTTGCCTAATAAGCCATGTTTTCATGAATTAATTGTTTTTCGACTACCTAACCTAACCTAACCTAACTTTTTCGGCTACCTAACCTAACCTAACCTATAGAGATGGGTTAGGTTAGGTTTGATAGGGTTGGTTAGGTTCGGTCCTATATCTACGTAAATTTTAACTCCATTAAAAAAAAATTAACCTCATACATAATGAAATGGGTAGCTTTATCATTTCATAAGAAAAAAATTAGAGAAAATATATTAATTCAGGAAAACTTAGCTTATTAGGCAAATCGGGCCTTGCATAGTAGGCAGAGAAGTGCGTTCTGGTTACTAGGTACGACATATATATATATATATATATATATATATATATATATATATATATATATATATATATATATATATATATATATATATATATATATATATATAACTGAAAACTCACACCCCAGAAGTGACTCGAACCCATACTCCCAGAAGCAACGCAACTGGTATGTACAAGACGCCTTAATCCACTTGACCATCACGACCGGACATAATGAGGTGATAGCCGAGGCTATTTGAACCACCCCACCGCCGGCACTCGGATAGTAATCTTGGGCATAGCATTTTACCAAATCACCTCATTCTTTGGGGCACACGTGAGGAACACAAATGCGAACAAGCCTGAATGGTCCCCAGGACAATATGCAACTGAAAACTCACACCCCAGAAGTGACTCGAACCCATACTCCCAGAAGCAACGCAACTGGTATGTACAAGACGCCTTAATCCACTTGACCATCACGACCGGACATAATGAGGTGATAGCCGAGGCTATTTGAACCACCCCACCGCCGGCACTCGGATAGTAATCTTGGGCATAGCATTTTACCAAATCACCTCATTCTTTGGGGCACACGTGAGGAACACAAATGCGAACAAGCCTGAATGGTCCCCAGGACAATATGCAACTGAAAACTCACACCCCAGAAGTGACTCGAACCCATACTCCCAGAAGCAACGCAACTGGTATGTACAAGACGCCTTAATCCACTTGACCATCACGACCGGACATAATGAGGTGATAGCCGAGGCTATTTGAACCACCCCACCGCCGGCACTCGGATAGTAATCTTGGGCATAGCATTTTACCAAATCACCTCATTCTTTGGGGCACACGTGAGGAACACAAATGCGAACAAGCCTGAATGGTCCCCAGGACAATATGCAACTGAAAACTCACACCCCAGAAGTGACTCGAACCCATACTCCCAGAAGCAACGCAACTGGTATGTACAAGACGCCTTAATCCACTTGACCATCACGACCGGACATAATGAGGTGATAGCCGAGGCTATTTGAACCACCCCACCGCCGGCACTCGGATAGTAATCTTGGGCATAGCATTTTACCTGCTATGTGAGTTTTCAGTTGCATATTGTCCTGGGGACCATTCAGGCTTGTTCGCATTTGTGTTCCTCACGTGTGCCCCAAAGAATGAGGTGATTTGGTAAAATGCTATGCCCAAGATTACTATCCGAGTGCCGGCGGTGGGGTGGTTCAAATAGCCTCGGCTATCACCTCATTATGTCCGGTCGTGATGGTCAAGTGGATTAAGGCGTCTTGTACATACCAGTTGCGTTGCTTCTGGGAGTATGGGTTCGAGTCACTTCTGGGGTGTGAGTTTTCAGTTGCATATTGTCCTGGGGACCATTCAGGCTTGTTCGCATTTGTGTTCCTCACGTGTGCCCCAAAGAATGAGGTGATTTGGTAAAATGCTATGCCCAAGATTACTATCCGAGTGCCAGCGGTGGGGTGGTTCAAATAGCCTCGGCTATCACCTCATTATGTCCGGTCGTGATGGTCAAGTGGATTAAGGCGTCTTGTACATACCAGTTGCGTTGCTTCTGGGAGTATGGGTTCGAGTCACTTCTGGGGTGTGAGTTTTCAGTTGCATATTGTCCTGGGGACCATTCAGGCTTGTTCGCATTTGTGTTCCTCACGTGTGCCCCAAAGAATGAGGTGATTTGGTAAAATGCTATGCCCAAGATTACTATCCGAGTGCCGGCGGTGGGGTGGTTCAAATAGCCTCGGCTATCACCTCATTATGTCCGGTCGTGATGGTCAAGTGGATTAAGGCGTCTTGTACATACCAGTTGCGTTGCTTCTGGGAGTATGGGTTCGAGTCACTTCTGGGGTGTGAGTTTTCAGTTGCATATTGTCCTGGGGACCATTCAGGCTTGTTCGCATTTGTGTTCCTCACGTGTGCCCCAAAGAATGAGGTGATTTGGTAAAATGCTATGCCCAAGATTACTATCCGAGTGCCGGCGGTGGGGTGGTTCAAATAGCCTCGGCTATCACCTCATTATGTCCGGTCGTGATGGTCAAGTGGATTAAGGCGTCTTGTACATACCAGTTGCGTTGCTTCTGGGAGTATGGGTTCGAGTCACTTCTGGGGTGTGAGTTTTCAGTTGCATATTGTCCTGGGGACCATTCAGGCTTGTTCGCATATATATATATATATATATATATATATATATATATATATATATATATATATATATATATATATATATATGTATATATATATATATATATATATATATATATATATATATATATATATATATATATATATATATATATATTAGTATATTTTGGTAGCAGTCTTTCCTGTAGACATATATTATTAAATATGACCGAAAAAGTAAGATTAATAATTCTAACACGAATTTTCTCAATCTTTCGTAGATTGAGATAATTCGAAATTTCGAATTTCGAAAAATTCTACGAAAGATTGAGAAAATTCGTGTTAGAATTATTAATCTTACTTTTTCGGTCATATTTAATAATATATATATATATATATATATATATATTATTAAATATGACCGAAAAAGTAAGATTAATAATTCTAACACGAATTTTCTCAATCTTTCGTACATTTCTTTTCACTGTTGGAGGTAACTCAAAAATCAATTCTCCAAAATTAATTTTTATTTCTAGTCTGACGCGACACTTGAGCGCGTTTCGTAAAACTTATTACATTTTCAAAGACTTTACACATACACAACTGAATAGAACTTACATATCTCCGATTTGTTTATATCTACATTTGAGTGAGGTGGATGCGGTGAGGTGGTATTTAATAGGGTATTAATTTCATCAACACAAGACAGAACACAAAACAATGTGACAGAGAACTCAGTTCCCTGTCACGTGGAGGTGGTCCGGTCGGGGCTCTGCTAACACTTAGCCGCTAGGGGCTCAAAAGGCCCAAATACTCAGCCCCTCCGACTCCCGGGATTCACCGGAGTCTCCTTGGTCACACAGGAGAGGACCAACAATGCCCACCTCCGCAGGTCTTTGCTTCCACCACAAAAGGGGGTGCCACTGATTCACCCTGGAAGCCCTTCAGTCAAACACGGGGAAACTGCTGTTAACAGTTCCGGCCTAGACCCGTGGGGGAGTGAAGGAAGACTTAGGCTTACCTTATAACCGTAACCTCCCTGAGTCTTGCCTGCCAGACAGAAAAGGTTGCAGGAACTCCTTTCCCGCCTGTCTTCTCTAGCTTCTTCTTAGCAAGGTCGCCAGCTGGGTTATTATATCTGCGCCCCAGCAATGCAGTTCAGTGGGTGTATTATTTATTGTTTGTAGACAGAAGGTTGCTACTCCCATGGATCTGCTACTAGATTGTCGGCCCAGGGTACTCTCCCAGGAAGGTCTGTGTGGCTTTACCTCTCTGTAGCCACTACGTTAATAGTTGCCACCATTCAGGCACCGATACTGATCGGATGGCTAAGGGTACACTTTTATGTAAGTCTGTGCTGTCTTTACCACCCTCCAGGCAATAAGAACTGCTATAGAGAACGTAGTGTTCCCTAGGTGGTACTATGATAACCTTCGTGTATGCTCATAGACAAATATCATAAATGGAGGCACACTCAAACACAGTGATAAAATGTGTGAATTTACTGATGCAAATTACATGAACGCACACACACAATCACAAGTAATACATGAATATGGAAATATGGTTACTAAGTCTGGAGATCGTCAGCCTCTTCTTCCACGACCTCCAACACTCCTTCAACTGGGCAGGAACACAGGAGTCTCACACTCTCACAGGAGGGCCTCTTCACCACGTCGGCGCCTCTTCTTCACTGTCCTGCCATCCATACACAATGTCCCCTCTGACAGTCCTGGACACAAGCTGCCTTGCAGCCTATTCTACTATTAAAGTATTAAAATCCTGCTGCCACATACATAAGTAACTATTGTGGCCTAACTAGCCTACTCACACAAGGGGTAATGGGAGGGAAAATGATCTACCTTACATTCCTGGCTCACGACGCCTGTCCCTCGATGGTGTGAGGTTCCCACGCTTCCTTAGGTCGATCCTTGACGATCCAGGACGTTCCACAGGTCCTCAGGTGTCGTGGAGCCTTCGTGTCGTCGCCGTTCCAATCCCTGAGATTCAGCTGCCCCAATCCTGGTTCATCGATGGGCGCTGAGCTAATCACTATTTTTCCCACACTCGCCTCTCCCACAAGGCGTTGCTCCTTGTCCTAGGCACGGTGTCGTCCTTCCAAGACCCTCAGTGGATGTGACCCGGTCACAGCTAGGCCTGCCCGCCGCACCTTCCAGACCTCACGTCCAGCGGCGCCGCCCCAGCGTCGTCGCCGACTATTTTCCAAGTTTGGCTCTCCTCTGCTCAATGAACTTGGTTCCTTATTTGCTTCCCAGAAGCGCAGGGTCTCCAATAACTTATGGTGGGGCTGCGATGGCTAGTTAATCCACTGAATAAGGCTTGTAGAGCCTCTAATCCTTGAGAGCAGACCGAGGT
Source organism: Procambarus clarkii (assembly GCF_040958095.1). NCBI lineage: Eukaryota > Metazoa > Arthropoda > Malacostraca > Decapoda > Cambaridae > Procambarus > Procambarus clarkii. The sequence goes on along the minus strand of NC_091213.1, from coordinate 31,529,462 downwards.
GCGTCCTGTCGCTTCCAAGGTCGGATCAACTCTGACGTTGGCGCCGCCCGGGGCACTCGGTGACGTCATGGTGGGCCCTGATTAGTCGCCCGCGACCTAAGTCGGCCAATCCGCGATCGGCTAATGTCCCTTCCAAAAGGTCATATCTGCCGTAGGGGATACTCTTTAATTTTATATCAGGGCGCCAATTTCTCCTTATTTACAACTTATAATGTAACTCCCTTCCTTTAACTGGCAGCCGGTCTGGTCGCCACATATGTCAATAGACTCCCTGAACCTCAGAGAATCAGTAGGGAGAGCTGATATGACTCTTTAAGCCGACAAACGAAATAAATAGGAGAGGGCACCGTAGCATACCCCTCCCCTTAAAATAAGAGTCATATCGGAAGAGCGGCACTCAAGAGGGCAACCTATACTCTTGCTCCCTCCGTTCCTGAAGTGTCACTCCTCCAGTTGGTGACGTGGCTCATACCACCTTGCCAGTCACTTGCCTCATTGTATCTCCACCTCGCATAGGAACGGGTGTGATGGGTGTTCCCTGAACACCTGTAAGAAATCTTCTCTCCGTGGCCACGAGTGTACTCCCACGGCTCGTTACCACTGTAAGATTCAGTGCATGCAGCCCCTCCACCGCGTCGTGCACTCCGAGATAGTCTTGCATTTCCACTGCGTCCTACAGGTACTCCATGTTTCCTCTCATGATCTCCTCTTCGCCAATCTTCTCTCTTCTCGATTCCTCTTCTCCCATAGGTGTGTTGTCTCCTCACAGTGGCACTTGTAACCTGTACTCCATCCAGCAGCTTCCTCTCTTCCACAATAGGCTTTTGCGATGGCCCAATGACCCTCTGGTTAGACTGGCGCCTACCCTGGGTGTACCTATTCCCTGCCTTCTTCGTATTGCCTTTCCTATACCATTCGCTCCTTCGTTCCCGACGAACATCTTCACTCCTCCATGAGATTCTCTTCCCTGCAGACGTCTTCTTCGGTTCGTGGTTGGGCTCATCCACCTCCCTGTGGCTCACCTCACCACGGTGGTTCATCTTGCACCTACCACTATTCATCTGACCGGCATAGGGCGCACTGCGTCGTGGCTCCTCCACTCTGCCCCTCACCGCCGTTCGCTCATCCACTAAGCTTACTTTATTCACGTTTCGGTATGGAGGGAGTGCGGTCTGCAGCCTCTTCACCGCCCCAGGCGTTTGTACAGCTGCTCCTCGCCACTCCTCCACACGCATCACCAGGCTCAGTCGGAGGTCCCCGTCGGGGTTTTCCACAACCTCCGACGACCTCTCTGCACTCTCGCCCTCGTTGTCGTCGTCTCTGGCGACGTTTACCCTGGCGAAGTCGGCTTCCTCACTATTATTTGGAGCGACCAATACCTCACCTGGCAGGGTTGTACCGCTGCTTGCAACATAGGCACTCTTGGCCCAATCGGGTTGTATCCTGCCTCCTCCGAGGTCATTACCCAGCACCATCTGTACATGCTCCAGGGGTAACTTAGGGGCTACAGCTACTATAGCTTTCTCGACTCCGCAGTCGGCAATCAGCTGTACTTCGTGAAGTGGCAACCTATATTCCTCCCCCACACTGCGTATCCTCACCACTCCCACAGGTGAATCATTAAATTCCTTGGGGAGAATACTCCTGGCTACCATACTTATGTCAGCACCCGTATCTCGAAGAACGGCAACCTCCACTGGGTCTGACTTTCCAAACTTCACGTTGGCCTCGAAAACGAAGGGATGTTCACCCAACTTCATTTCCCAACCATTCACGTTGGGTCCACTATAATATGGGGTGTGAACAAACACTCTCTCCTCTTCCAACATTAGTCCCATATTCCTTTGGTGCTCCTCACACTCGCGGGCATAATGTCCTCTCACACCAGAGTTGAAGCATCGGCTGCCTCCCCTGGGCGGCCATTCGCCAGTCCCTCTGGCGGTACCACTTGCAGACGTCCCCTGGGTCCTCCTTGGACTCCCTGTCGTCGTGTCCGGGACTGCAGCACTTGCTCCCGAGCTAGGTCCACTGCTCACAGCTTGGGGCTTCCTCCCCGCGTCTCTTGAGCTCTTGAACTGGGTTACCCCATTGGGTACACTTCTCTTGGGAGAGTCCCCACCCATCCTCGCTCCTCCTGATCTCCAAAGGTTCCCTCCCGACCTGGGGTAAGGCGAGTGTCTGGGTAGCCCCTCCCTCCTGAGATGTAGTGCCTCCTCCAGCATGTCGGCTCGATCCGCTGCAGCCTTCAGGTCCTTAATACCTGCTTCTCTCACCCTTACTCGCAACTCATGATGGAGCACCGACATGAACTTCTCCATCACTATCAGTCGTTTGATATCATCCACCGACTCCGCTTCCTCCGCCTTCAACCATCGTAGGAATTTCCGTTCCATATCCCTGGCGGTCTCGGCGTAAGTCTTTCCCGACGCTCTTGTACACTCTCTGAACCGCTTCCGGTACATCTCCGGAGTCAGCCGGAATGAGTGGAGAACCGCATTCTTAATCGCGTCGTAACTAGTACACTCCTCTAGGTCCAGCATGTTATAGGCTTCCCGGGCCTCACCAGTCAACCTGCCCTGGACCAGAGTAGCCCAATCATCTTCCGGCCACTCCTTCAGAGTTGCTATCCGTTCAAAGTGTTCGAAGAACGCCTCAGCTTCTTGTGGTTCGAACGTAGGCAAGTCACTGTGGTGTTTGTGTGTTACTGAGGAAGTCTTGGTTGTAGGGTTGATGTAAAGTCATGACTTGGTTACTGACTTTAATACTTAATATGATTACATGACTAGTAGCTACCAAGCTTGGCGGGCGTCCTGTACGCTCTATTGTTTACCTTCTTTCTCTCTGGCGTCTCAGCCGCCGCACATAGAAAACGGATGGTACCATTTTCTGTGAACATGACATCCCTCCTTTTCTTTAAAAAGAATGAATACAGGATGTCTACCATGCTTGTAGCACAAAGCAAAGTTATTGACACAAAGTAAGTTATTACCATATCAAGAGATACTGCATACATTTAACATTAATTAAGCACACAAAGACTTTAAACAACTTAATCTTTTCCACAAAGGATTTCAATGTTAAAAATACATATGCAATGCTAAACAAACATGAAAGAAACTGTAATACAAAGTTACAAAATATTGAATGAGATATCTGCATTATTCAAACAATATTAAATTTAGTTTAGCATAATAAGTAAATACTTTTCATTACATAGGAACACAATTAATCATCAAATCGTGTAGGGCGTTTAACATGACGTTTAGGACGAGAGTCCTTAAATGCAATAACATCCCTTGATGAATTGTTTGTCGGGTAATAACTATTTTTTTCTTTTTCTTTTGCACGACTTTGCACTTCATCATTTTCTACACTAGATGGAATCACTTTGAAATAAGCCATATTACGTGTTATACTATGATCTCTATTACTAGCTGTTACCATAGTTCCTTTTACACTAATCACTTTATATGGTTTTGTATCATACGGCATATCTAACTTTCCCTCTTTTTTCTTTTTAACGAGAACAGTGTCACCAACCTTTATGAACTGTTCCTTTGCACGTTGATCATGAGCAATTTTCATTTTGCCCTTGGCTAGTGCATCCTTCTGAGCGAGACGTTTATCCGTTACCTCGGCTGGCATGACGGGTAGTGCGATTCTCATAGGACGTCCAAATAAAAGTTCGCCAGGCGACTTGCCCAGTGTTCCATGTGGTGTTGCACGGTAGTTCCTGAGAAAAGCATACATAGCTTGTTTCCAGGATCGTCCTTCGGCATGAGCACAGCGTACCGCTTTCAAGAGAGGTTGCATGAATCTCTCAACTTCTCCATTTGCTTGAGGATGTAGTGGCATCACACGGCGGTGTTTGAATCCAATATGCTCAGCAAAGTTGACAAAGTCTTGTCCATTGAATGGCGGTCCATTGTCCGTCTTGACAACTTCAGGAATGCCAAAGTTTGAAAAGATCTTGTCAAGTTTCGGGATGACGGCCTTTGCAGATGTGGAATTGATGATTTCTACTTCTGGATAACGTGAGTGATCATCAATGACTACCATCAAGTACTCTCCAGTTGGTAGTGGTCCGCAGAAGTCCATTGATACTTCCGTCCATGGTGCAGCAGGTAGTGGTGAAGGTTGTAGAGGTGTTGGTCTTGAAGTATCCACTGCAGCTTGGCAAGGGACACAGGCATCATGCATATCCTTTGCTTGACGATCAATGCCAGGAAACCACACCTTTTCTCGTAGCAGCTGTTTGGTCCTAACAAGACCTTGGTGTCCTTGATGTGCAAGCTTCAGAGCACGTTGCTGGAGAACAGCTGGAATAACGATACGAGTACCTCGCAGCACAGTGTCGCGTTGTTGCATAACACTTAATTCTGTCTGGATGCGTTCAAGTGCTTTGAATGCATCTTGGTCAACTCCTGAGGGTGGGATGCGTGGAAACTTTTTCTTAGTCAATGCATCCACTGTTGCTTGCAGAGTTGGGTCCTCTAGGGTTGCAGTACGGATTTCATCAAGAGTGAGAGCCTTAGGGACTGCATCACAGGTTACAGAGTGTACATATTCCTCGGCAACTTGCTGATGCTTGGTGATGGTGAAACTGTTTGCAGGATGTCGACTGATGTAATCAGCGGGATTGCCTGCACCCGGCTTGTATTTCACCGTAAAGTTGTATGGTTGCAGACGAAGAGCCCATCTCTCAATGCGAGCTGGTGGTTTGGACTTTGGATTATTGAAGATGGTCTCCAACGGTTTGTGGTCAGTGACTATCGTGGTGAAGGGTGCACCAAGCAGATACACATTGAAGTGTTCACAGCCCCATACAAGAGCAAGAGCTTCCTTCTCTGTCTGACTGTATCGTTGCTCAACATCTGTGAGAGAACGGCTGGCGTAGGCAATTACTACTCTGGAATCTGGTTGACCAGGTTTGTGTTGGGCTAAAACAGCACCTAAACCAACAGGACTAGCATCCACCGTTAACTCAGTGTCCATTGATGGATCAAAGTATGCAGCAGTCGCATTCTCTACTAGTGCATCTTTCACAGCATCAAATGCATTTTGCTCGATATCGCTCCAGTACCATGATGCATTTTTCTTCAGGAGCTCACGTAGAGGCTTCGTAATGGTAGCAAAATCTGGAATGAAGCGAGAACAGTAGTTTGCCATTCCCAGAAAACTATGTACTTCAGTGGACGTTGAAGGAGGTGCAGCATTCTTGATATCTGCGACTTTCTTAGGATCTGGAGACAGACCTTTGTCACTAAGTACATGTCCAAAGAATTCAATTTTATGTTGATTGAACTCACACTTTGCTCGGCTTAGCGTCAAATTCTTTTCTCGTAAGCGTTGCAATGTTGCACGAAGAGCTTTGTCGTGTTCAGCTTGGGTACGGCCATAAACAATGATGTCATCAGACATGTTGTCAGCATTAGGTATATCTTGCAATACCTGGCTGATGATGTGCTGGAATACCTCGGCAGCACTGTTAATACCAAAACTCAGGCGCTTGTACCTATACAGACCTCGATGTGTCGTAAACGTTGTGATGAAGCGACTCTCATCATCAAGTTCAAGCTGATGATAGCCCTTGTTTAAATCTAACTTGCTGAATTCAGTTGCACCATTCAAGCGGTAGATCATATCATCTACAGTGGGTGTAGGATGGCGTTCACGCATTATTGCCTTGTTGGGAACACGCATGTCCACACAAATGCGTATCTCATCTGGATTCTTCGGCTTTGGTGGAGTGACAATTGGGCTTACCCATGGTGTTGGGCCTGTTACTGGTTCAATGATATCTAGTTCCATCAGCCTATCCAGTTCGGCATTGACTTTCTTGCGAGTATGGAATGGTTGTCGGCGATGTGGTTGGGCAACTGGAATTACATCTGGGTTGATATGCAGATGTACTTTGCTATCAGTATAACAACCTATGGATTTAAATCGATCAGAAAATTCAGCAACAATACCATCAACATTGTTTGCAGATTCCACTGCTACAGCATTAGAAAGCTGAAGTAGCCCCAATTTGGTTGAAGTCTTGTAACTGAGTAAAGACTCCTTTGCATTCCTAACAACATGGAATGTAGTAATGAGCATTGCATTCTTTGACTTAATCTCTGCAGTGAAAGTTCCAATCACTGGCAAGGCTACCTTTGAAGCATAGGCAGTGGCTTTGTCATTATAGTTCTCAAGCTTTGGGAACTGTTTTTTAAATTTTTCATAGTGGCACTCAGCAATGGTGTCAATGTTTGATCCAGTGTCAATGAGAACCTTGAGACAAATACCAGCAATGTATACACATGTCTCTGGGTTGTTTGGAAGATCATTCCATTCTGTGATTGCTTGTACTCCATAAGTATAATCACATTCACTGTCATCCGAGACTGGTTGTAATGAAATGTTGTCTTGTACATTATTAACATTCTGGATATGAGGTGCAATATTGTGTTTACCACCTCGACCCCTATGACCTGATCCTCGTACAGTGCTTTTATTCATTGACTGTGGTTTCTTTAGTGCAGAACGACACATAGCACCAAAATGACCTAGTTTTCCACACTCATAGCACTTCTTACCTTGAGCAGGACAAACATTATCTTGGTGTGGGTAGTCTCCTCCACAATTGTAACATTTATTGTTGACACCCTCTGATGTGGGTCGTTGTGACTGCTTGAGCCTTGTTCCTTGACCCCAGTTGTGACGTGGTTCTCGGCTAAATTTACTGTTAGGTTTGCCATGATATCTTCTTTGATCACGGTGTCCTCCCTGAACCTTACGTACCTCATCACTGTTAGTAACAGTGGCAGAACCGTTATTAGCACTGCACTCCATGACACGAGCATCACGTGCAGCATCTTCCATTCGACGAGCCATATCCAGTATCTTGGTAAGAGAACTGTCATCATCAACAAGTTCTAGAGCTCTTCGACGAAGACGTGTAGATGTGCATGATTCAATTATTTGCTGTTTGATTTCTTTGTCAACATCAGCAAACTCACAATGGGCTGCTAAACCCTGCAGACGTGTGTGGTATTGATCCACAGTTTCATTAGAGAGTTGTTTTGCTCTCCTGAAATGCATAATTTCCATAGCAGTATTTTGCCTTGGTTTGAAATGCTCTGTTAGTTTGGCTTTGGCAGTGTCATAATCTTTGGCACCACCAGTGTCTTTTAGTGTGTCAAAGATGTCACAAACTCTATCACCTGCATAATGAAGTAGAAAGGCACGCTTTCTTTCAGCACTTTTGATGTCAGAAACTATCAACAAATTTTCAAACTTTTTAAGCCATTTGACCCACCTCTGTGACAGGTTTGTCTGGTCACAGTCAGGATCAAATGCAGGAAACTGAGGTATATTTGCCATTTTTACTGAATAAATGTAACTTATCACTTAAATGTTCCTCAGAATATTAAACACTTACTGCACTGAATATGTTAGTCAAGAATTCACTGTAATTACTTTAATTTTGCAAAGCACACAAGCATTTTAATGCAAAAGTTCACAACAGTGCACAATATAGCAGCAACTGACTTCTTACCTAGCCCTTGTGTACATGTGTTGTTCCTACTCACAGCAGCAGCACAGCAGTTGGTACAGCAGCAGTTGGTACAGCAGCAGTTGGTACAGCAGTTGGTGCAGCAGTTGGTGCAGCAGTTGGTGCAGCAGTTGGTACAGCAGTTGGTACAGCAGTTGGTACAGCAGCAGTTGGTACAGCAGTTGGTGCAGCAGTTGGTACAGCAGTTGGTGCAGCAGTTGGTACAGCAGTTGGTGCAGCAGTTGGTACAGCAGTTGGTGCAGCAGTTGGTATAGCAGTTGGTACAGCAGTCAGTTCAGTGTGATGAATTTTGTAGCACGAAGCGTCGTTTCGTAACCAAAACATCAGGTTTTGTACACATCAATGCGTCGTTTCGTACACAACGTCGGCAGATTCCTCAGTACACAGTTTCTTCAGCACAGCTTGGGTAGCACACAGCTTGGGTAGCACACAGCTTGGGTAGCACACAGCATTGGTTAGCACACAGCATCGTTTAGCACACAGCATTGGTTAGCACACAGCATCGGTTAGCATACAGCATCGGGTATGGCGCTCACAGCTTCTCTTCCTCCTCCAGGCAGCATGCTTCTCCCTTGTGTTTGAAACTGAACAAATACCTGCGTTCACAGTTCATCCTCGTCGCCAATGTGGTGTTTGTGTGTTACTGAGGAAGTCTTGGTTGTAGGGTTGATGTAAAGTCATAACTTGGTTACTGACTTTAATACTTAATATGATTACATGACTAGTAGCTACCAAGCTTGGCGGTGGTCCTGTACGCTCTATTGTTTACCTTCTTTCTCTCTGGCGTCTCAGCCGCCGCACATAGAAAACGGATGGTACCATTTTCTGTGAACATGACAGTCACGTTCCCTTACCTTGAGGTCATCCCGCCGTGCAGGTAGTGAGGGCAAACCCCGTTCAACGCGACGCAATTCGACTTCTTTCTTTGCCTTTATCTCCACCAGTCGCAGTTGTCTCTCTCCTTCTTCTCGCTGCAGCCGAGCTTCTCGCTCCTCTCGCTGCAGCTCAGCCGCACGTTCCTCTCGCTGCAGCTCAGCCGCACGTTCCTCTCGCTGCAGCTCAGCCGCACGTTCCTCTCGCTGCAGCTCAGCCGCACGTTCCTCTCGCTGCATTTGCGCTTCTCTCTTCTCTCGTCGCAGCTGGGCTTCCAGTTGCATCTTCATTATTTCCAGTTGCAGGCTCCTTTTACTACAGCTGGATCTTCCACTGCTCCCATGTTCACTGTGAATTCTCTCCACACTGGTAGGCGCTTGGGGTGGCCCTAGTCGGGACGGTTCACCTTGCGACGGCTCTCCTCGGGACGGCTCCTCTTGAGATGGCTCCTCTCCCGTCGCTTCCTCTCGAGCTGTGAGCTGTGCCATGAACTCTATCCTTCGCTCTGCTACCTTAGTCGTCCTCAACCTGATCCCAAAGTGGTTTGCCACTTGTTGGAGCTGGGCCTTGGTACACTCTTCCAAAATTCTCTCGTCCCTTGTGTCAATAAATTTCTTTACTTTGTCCTCCTCCATCTCTATATCATCGAGCATACACGACAGCACAGACAAGTTAGTAGGCACTAATTTCACCGTTTCAGTCCCTTAGCTGGTTGAGTAACAGTACCACTGAATTCACTGGCCACACTGTATTTGTACCCTGGCAACCTTGTCTTGAAATTTGGGCCACACTGTAGCTTGATCCACGCTTCCTGGCGAAGTTCCCAGTTCTTGGCTACTGGGGTTCGAATCCTGGCAAGGTCGCCAGTTCTCTGGCATTTCTAGTCAACAACAGAGATGTTGTTGTCTTGCCTATATACTGGGTTTTTTGGAGCTTACAGTCCCCAAGTGGGCATTTGAAGGCATAGACGACGTTAGTCTCTTTTAAAGCGTTCTGTTTTGTGTCTGGAGAGTTTCTCATGAGTAGGCTGGCCGTTTTTCTGGTTTTATAGTAAAACCAGAAAAACGGCCAGCCTACTCATGAGAAACTCTCCAGACACAAAACAGAACGCTTTAAAAGAGACTAACGTCGTCTATGCCTTCAAATGCCCACTTGGGGACTGTAAGCTCCAAAAAACCCAGTATATAGGCAAGACAACAACATCTCTTTCTAGGCGTTTAACGATGCATAAGCAACAGGGCTCCATTAAGGAACATATAATCTCTTCCCATAACCAAACCATCGCCAGAGAAATCCTAGTAAACAACACAGAAATCATCGATAGATACAGCGATAGCAGGCGGCTTGACGTTTGCGAGGCACTACACATCAAGAAGTCAACACCAGCAATCAACAGCCAATTATTGCACAACTATATTCTACCCACCTCAAGACTCCGCTCCAATATAGAAGCATCAAGAAATATGGACCAATAGGCTTTCTACAAACACTTCTATTCAATACCCATTGTTTCTGTTCTGTCTTGTGTTGATACCTTTAATACCCTATTAATATCCCCTAGTGTTCTGTCTTGTGTTAATGCCACATCACCCTTCCCACCTCACTCAAATGTAGATATAAAATCAGAGAAACGCAAGTTCTAATCAGTTGTGTATTTGTGAAGTCTTTGAAAATGTAATAAGTTTTACGAAACGCGCCCGTGTCGCGTCAGACTAGAAATAAAAATGAATTTTGGAGAAGTGATTTTTTATTTACCTCCAACAGTGAAGCGTAATGTACGAAAGATTGAGAAAATTCGTGTTAGAATTATTAATCTTACTTTTTCGGTCATATTTAATAATATATATATATATATATATATATATATATATATATATATACATATATATATCAATCTTTGGACAACCCCCACCAGTGGGCCTCGAACCCAGAAAGCACAACTACCTTCCAGTAGCTGCCATAACTAGTACGCTTTAACCCACTACCCCATCAGACCCTACAAAAGAAGTAGAGACTTCGAGATATATATACACCTCAAATATCTCCACTTCCCGAGGGCGCTAGACGAGTGTGAGGTTATTGTGCGTTTTTCACCAAGCCACTGTCAATGTGAGAGAACTCGTGTCCATGCTATAAGCCTATACTTGCATAAACCACAAGTGAAGATTAACAATCTTTGGACAACCCCCACCAGTGGGCCTCGAACCCAGAAAGCACAACTACCTTCCAGTAGCTGCCATAACTAGTACGCTTTAACCCACTACACCATCAGACCCTACAAAAGAAGTAGAGACTTTGAGATATATATACACCTCAAATATCTCCACTTCCCGAGGGCGCTAGACGAGTGTGAGGTTATTCTGCGTTTTTCACCAAGCCACTGTCAATGTGAGAGAACTTGTGTCCATGCTATAAGCCTATACTTACATAAACCACAAGTGAAGATTAACAATCTTTGGACTTGTGGTTTATGCAAATATAGGCTTATAGCATGGACACGAGTTCTCTCACATTGACAGTGGCTTGGTGAAAAACGCAGAATAACCTCACACTCGTCTAGCGCCCTCGGGAAGTGGAGATATTTGAGGTGTATACATATCTCGAAGTCTCTACTTCTTTTGTAGGGTCTGATGGTGTAGTGGGTTAAAGCGTACTAGTTATGGCAGCTACTGGAAGGTAGTTGTGCTTTCTGGGTTCGAGGCCCACTGGTGGGGGTTGTCCAAAGATTGTTAATCTTCACTTGTGGTTTATGCAAGTATAAGCTTATAGCATGGACACGAGTTCTCTCACATTGACAGTGGCTTGGTGAAAAACGCAGAATAACCTCACACTCATCTAGCGCCCTCGGGAAGTGGAGATATTTGAGGTGTATATATATCTCGAAGTCTCTACTTCTTTTGTAGGGTCTGATGGTGTAGTGGGTTAAAGCGTACTAGTTATGGCAGCTACTGGAAGGTAGTTGTGCTTTCTGGGTTCGAGGCCCACTGGTGGGGGTTGTCCAAAGATTGTTAATCTTCACTTGTGGTTTATGCAAGTATAGACTTATAGCATGGACACGAGTTCTCTCACATTGACAGTGGCTTGGTGAAAAACGCACAATAACCTCACACTCGTCTAGCGCCCTCGGGAAGTGGAGATATTTGAGGTGTATATATATCTCGAAGTCTCTACTTCTTTTGTAGGGTCTGATGGTGTAGTGGGTTAAAGCGTACTAGTTATGGCAGCTATTGGAAGGTAGTTGTGCTTTCTGGGTTCGAGGCCCACTGGTGGGGGTTGTCCAAAGATTGTTAATCTTCACTTGTGGTTTATGCAAGTATAGGCTTATATGTATATATATATATATATATATATATATATATATATATATATATATATATATATATATATTTCAAACCTAGAAGGGGTACCACCTCTGGTGCAAGTGTAGGGACCCATAGCCTCGGAGAAGAAAATAAAGAGTACTCAGAGAAGACCTTGTGGATCCTCACTGAACACTTTGATATTTTCTTCTCCTACCACCCCTATTCTTTTGGTATTTGTGTATATTTATCTAACATTATTTGAAAATGTTATTACACAAAAAAAGTTACAATATTGATTACATGCAGGGTGCAAGGCTGCTTGTCACAAGTTGTACAGCTCTTCCAGCTCCTCAGATGGCGGGCAGGAACCATGGATGCAGTGAGCATTTCCTCTCTGGATTGCCACACTAAGGCGCTGAAAAAGAAAACTGGCAGCTCTAGGGTCTCTAGTCGTTTCGATTAGCTTAGACCCCAACTCCTTCAAAAAGCTAGCAGCACTTTTACCCCAGGCACCAAGTGTCTCTGAGGCAAATGGGGACAAAATTGTAGTGGTGCTCAAGGTCCCTGTATTTACGTGACTTGGCCGCTTCCCGGTGATTGGCAGCTCCTCCTGCTTGTGTAGCACTGAAGTCAACATAGGCATTGGCTAAAGTTGAAACGCATGTGTAGACCCACACCAACTGTCTACCATTCTTCCAGGGGTTCACCGTGATTCCGTCTGGGCGACCGACAGGCTCATCAGAGTTGCGGGACATTAGGTAACGGGGCTCTCTCTCTGCTGGACAACCGGCTGCGGTAAGGCTTCTCCTAATAATGTCATTGACCTCGCCGTGTCTTGCATGCCATCCTCCTGTCCTTTGGCAGAGAAGGCCATGCCGTCCGTATCTGTTGGCCTCTGCCTCGCCACAAATACACCTGTATTCGGTGTGGATTGGGGCAGCGAGGCGGAGAGCCACGGCAATTCGGAGGGCCTGCGGTGTGAGACGGGTGCCGGTTGCTGACATTGGGGTTGCTAATAGGAAATCACCCACATGGGGAGCTGCTACAGCTCTAAGTCGGGCAGTGTCATGTGGTGTTGTCGCAGCTGCTAGCAAAGTCGCAGCTTCTTGGTCGGCAATGGGGCGATCCCAGCTGGATTGCTTATGGGCTTCAGAAGGCGGTGGTTGGGGTGCTGGTCCTGCGAGAGAGACCCATTTGGTTGTGCAGTCTGTGAAGCTGGGATCATGTACCCCAGCCTGTTGAACTAGGTGCTCAGGTAGGATTTCCTTCACCAAGTTGTCAGACCCCACTGAAGAGGACAGGAACGCTGGTACAACAATTTGTGTTGCTGTGCGCACGCCAAGGCCCCCGAGTCTGACAGGAAGGGAGCCCTGTTTCCACTGTAAGTCGCTGAGGGAAAGATTGAGGGCTTTTTCTAGTGTTGATTTCAGCAAGCTGTCGTACTCTTCTAATTTAATATTGTTGAAAGATGGCGAACATCTTAGAAAGTAGGTCAGCCTGGGGAGGTACAAGCATCTGGTGATGAGGTAAAGTGCATCATGAGCATCGATGTCTTCAATCCTCTCGTTCATCCTCTTCAGGTCAGTGATCTTCTTACCAAGGACCCCGTCGATGGCATTCCTTCCAAGAGGAGCACCTAGGAGTGTGCTGTCCTCAGGGTTGGTTGTATGAATGTCAGGCAAAACAACCTTTATTTGCTCTATTATGTGCTGGTTGGTGGAGGTTATTTCGCACTTGGAAGGGTTCAGAGTGAGGCCTAGGCTTGCTCCTTGCTCCTGAATTATTCTTATGTCGTCCAAGAGTGAGGCTGGGGAGCCGGCTAGAGTGCCATCGTCCAAAAACCAAATGTTGAGCTCACTGGACAGGTTATCGGTGACTTCCTTGATAACTAGGCAGAAAAGAAAAGGAGCAAGGGGGTCACCCTGTTGGACACCTTCTTGTGATTCAATTTCATGTTCCCCAAAAAACAGAGTTAGATTCTTGCTATAGCATGAGTTTACAAACGGGTAGAGGGAAGGAAAAAGGCGATGAACTGCACTGAGTACTGCATCCCTTCTAACCAGATTGAAAGCATTTTTGAAGTCCAGCTTTATCAGGGCTTTTTCATCCGTAATGTTGGCAATGTAGGCTCTAGCTGCATGAGCCGCTGCCTCACACCCTTGGGGAATGCCAAACCCAAGCTGTTTTGGCTTCAGCATGTCGGCTGCTGCCTGACTAACTACTCTAGCAGCAACCTTAGCGACGAGACGCCCTAGTGAATTGCCCACAGCTATCGGTCTGATTCCTCTATCTTTTTTCCTCAGGGCACAGAGGGTAGCGCCAAAAAAGAGAGGCCGTATGGTCTCTGGTATGTTGCCAGCTAGACATGTGTTGGCGAATCTAGTTAGTTCCACCAGGAGGCCCTGTGCAATGTCTCCCAGTGCAGGGTTGAGCATTTGTTTGATATGGTTGGGTCGTAGTCCTGTGAACCCACATGCTGATCCTGGTGGGAAGGATAAAGCTGCTTTATGCACCATGGATTCGAGCACACACAGGGTTCTGCTCTGGTGACACCGACTAGGGGAACACTGTCATCACGAGGAGCTCTGGGTGGGTGCTTTTCCCTCAGGGCTTGTGCTGTATGGGCATCCCTGGTGGCAACTGTGCCTTCACTGGTGATGACTCTGATCGCCCCTATTGTGTTGCCTTCTTCTATTTTCTTGCTGACTGTTGCTCTGATTTTGGATGCCTCGGTTCTGCTGTTGATACCTTTCCTGCCGTGGGTGTTTTTGGCACGGGTGGGGAGGTGTGCCTGGTTGTCCTCTCTAGGAAAACTATTTATAGCCATAATGACCGACGAAGCTAGTGATTTGTCTCTCCTTGCAGGGACAGCTAGGCATATGTTACCAAACAGGAGAAGGTTGTGCCATGCTTGGATGGTTCTGGGGAAGTCATTGACCTTTTTCAAGAGGCTGGATAGTTTGGCTGTTGCCTGGGGCCGGGCAGCTTTAGGGATGTGCTGCAAGGTTCCAACCGATGTTGCTTTGATGGCTTCTAGTAGATTCTCAGTCGAAATGAAGCTGTTGGAGGTGTTTTCCCTGATTGCTGGAGTGGGGCCTTGATTGATACCCTCTTTGGGAGGGCGCCACACACCCGGACAATCGGTTATGTATATATATATATATATATATATATATATATATATATATATATATATATATATATATATATATATATATATATATTAGTATATTTTGGTAGCAGTCTTTCCTTTAGACATATATTATTAAATATGACCGAAAAAGTAAGATTAATAATTCTAACACGAATTTTCTCAATCTTTCGTACATTTCTTTTCACTGTTGGAGGTAAATCAAAAATCAATTCTCCAAAATTCATTTTTATTTCTAGTCTGACGCGACACGAGCTCTTTTCGTAAAACTTATTACATTTTCAAAGACTTTAGTTCACAAATACACAACTGAATAGAACTTACGCATCTCCGATTTTATATCTACATTTGAGTGAGGTGGAAGGGGTGATGTGGCATTAACACAAGACAGAACAAGATGTGGTATTCATAGGGTATTAATTTCATCAACACAAGACAGAACAAGAGGTGGTATTAATAGGGTATTAATTTCATCAACACAAGACAGAACACGAAACAATGGATATTGAATAGAAGTGTTTGTAGAAAGCCTATTGGTCCATATTTCTTGATGCTTCTATATTGGAGCGGAGTCTTGAGGTGGGTAGAATATAGTTGTGCAATAATTGGCTGTTGATTGCTGGTGTTGACTTCTTGATGTGTAGTGCCTCGCAAACGTCAAGCCGCCTGCTATCGCTGTATCTATCGATGATTTCTGTGTTGTTTACTAGGATTTCTCTGGCGATGGTTTGGTTGTGGGAAGAGATTATATGTTCCTTAATGGAGCCCTGTTGTTTATGCATCGTTAAACGCCTAGAAAGAGATGTTGTTGTCTTGCCTATATACTGGGTTTTTTGGAGCTTACAGTCCCCAAGAGGGCATTTGAAGGCATTGACGACGTTAGTCTCTTTTAAAGCGTTCTGTTTTGTGTCTGGAGAGTTTCTCATGAGTAGGCTGGCCGTTTTTCTGGTTTTACAGTAAATCGTCAGTTGTATCCTCTGATTTTTGTCTGTAGGGATAACGTTTCTATTAACAATATCTTTCAGGACCCTTTCCTCCGTTTTATGAGCTGTGGAAAGAAGTTCCTGTAAAATAGTCTAATAGGGGGTATAGGTGTTGTGTTAGTTGTCTCTTCAGAGGTTGTCTCTTCAGAGGAAGAGCCAAAAAAAGCTAGGTTAGGTTAGGTTAGGTAGGTTAGGTAGACGAAAAAACATTAATTCATGAAAACTTGGCTTATTAGGCAAATCGGGCCTTGCATAGTAGGCTGAGAAGTGAGTTCTGGCTACTAGGTACGACATATATATATATATATATATATATATATATATATATATATATATATATATATATATATATATATATATATATATATATATATATATATATATATATATATGGTTGGCTGGATGAGATGATTTCACACTTTGATGAGTTTATTGTAAGGCCTAGCTCCTCTGCCATCGATTTAACTAACTGAAGATCTCCTAGCAGGGATTCCTATGTCCCTGCCAGGGTGCCATCGTCCAGGAGCCAGATGTTGAATTCGCTATACAACCTGCTTGTTTCCTCTTTAGCTGCCATGCAGAAAAGCAAAGGGGCGAGTGGGTCTTCCTGCTAGACGATGAGTCACAATAACTTTGGCTGAAATATGTTGACAAGACCTCACACTAGAAAGTGAAGCGACGACGACGTTTCGGTCCATCCTGCACCATTCTTAAGTCGATTGTGATGTGGGAAGTTTTTGTTGTTTAAGATTCAGCTTCTAGGACCAAATGTTCCAAGTAGCACGGGTTATGGTGAGCCCTTAGTAGTTTTACCTGGCAGAGCAGCGAGCTGTAACTTGATAATGAGGGAAGATTGATGATTGATGAAGATTAAGCCACCCAAAAGGTGGCACGGGCATGAATAGCCCGTAAGTGGTGGCCCTTTTGAGCCATTACCAGTATCAAGAGCTGATACTGGAGATCTGTGGAGGTGCGACTGCTCCCTGCGTGACGGGAGATGTCTCCCGGACCAAATGGTGACCAGATGGTGAACAACAGATCTTAGATTGATTGATAAAGATTAAGCTACCCAAAAGGTGGCACGGGCATGAATAGCCCGTAAGTGGTGGCCCTTTTGAGCCATTACCAGTATCAATAGATGATACTGGAGATCTGTGGAGGTGCGACTGCACCCTGCGTGACGGGAGATGCCTCCCGTGGAAGAGGACATGATTGATTGATAAAGATTAAGCCACCCAAGAGGTGGCACGGGCATGAATAGCCCGTAAGTGGTACAATTTTTTTTTTCCCAGTGTTCTGAGGTTGCATTTAACCATCAAACTGTTATCGTGGGGGAGGACACTGCTTCACAGTCTTTATGAGGGTGTCCAGCTGCTGGACACCTTTGTTGACCAGGAGAGTGGCTGTGTTGATGGCTTCAGGGTGGCCACTGCATGATTCAGGAACTCTTAAAGCTCTTCTAAGGTCATTGGTTGCTTCACATTCCAGAAGATAGTGAAGTAATGGCTTTTTAATGAGGGAAGGAGGCGAAGGCAATAAATAGGCAAGAGAGAGGTGAGGAGAAGGAAATCCTAAAGGAAGAAAATGCAAGGCAAAAGGTACGAAAGGTAAGGTGTAATAAAGGAGATAATAATAGGAATAAGAAAGGGATCGTAAGAGAAAACAAGCGAAAGAAAAAGAAATAAAGAATGATAAATGGAAGGGTAAGCTTATTTTAGGTCTCATTTGTTAGAAAGATTAGAGCTTTTGACTATATACTGTGAGAGGGAAGAGTCCACAGCAACAAAGCCAGGATTCAAGTTCATGTTGGGTACGTTGTGTATTAGAGCTGATTCAGCAAGATGGCGTCTGTGTAGAGTAGTGGCAGGAAAGATTATTTTGGAAGAAGACCACTCAATAGGATGATTAGAATCCCTAACATGACAGAAGAGAGCATTGTTTCTGTCTGCAGACTTAACATTTCTTTTGTGTTCTTTAAGTCTGTCATTAAGTGTACGGCCAAAGTATTGGAGAGGACAAGACGAACAGGAAATAGAGTAGACACCAGCAGCATTAGAAGCAGGAGGAGCAGTGTGAACTAGATTGCTACGAAGTGTGTTAGTTTGTCGAAAGGCGAGCTTTATGTCAAGAGGACGAAAGGTATTGGTAAAAGTTTTGAGTTCAAATGTGAACGGAAGGCAGAGCACATTGCTATTAGTGTTGGAAGCAGGTTTATGATGAAAGAAATTTAGTTTAGCTTGAGAAAAGGGACAGTTGATAAAATGCAAAGGGTAACCAAGGCGAGAGAAGGATTTGTAGATAAAGGCAATTTCAGAATCAAGAAACTGAGGATCGTTGATGATGGAATTGTTGGGATCAATATCCTTGGAGAAGGGAATACAGAGCATTCAGAGAAAAACTTGCCATATAACCCTAAATACGTATGACTGCAGGGTTGCCAGATCCGAATTGCTGAAAGTTGCGAGCTGATGGTCTAAAAGTAGCGAATTTGTAATTAAAGTAGCCCCATATTTTGTTTAGCGACTGATTCGGTTTGCAGAGAAATATATTTTAATTCGTCGAGTAAAACTACATGATTTAATTATTTTATTAATATTATTGCTGCATGTATTGTAATAAAAAAGATTGATAATTGAATAACATACAAATATTTGCTGCATGAAGCATAATTTACCTGGAAAATTATGCTTCATGCAACAAATATTAGTAAGTTATCCAGTTTTCACTTTTTTTTAAATATATATGGGTATGGAGTCCCTCCACGTCTTCACAGTTGAAGACTATCCAAAAAATACTTCCTCGTTCTTGTGTATTGTAGACTCATATTTTCCACTGACCAGCGTGGTTCAAGTTCAAGTACGTTTATTGAGACAATAAAATACATCTCAAAGGGATAGAGCTGCTTAGGCTATTTCTTCCCTCCTGTTTCATGTACGGTTCAAATGATGAGCAACTAGTGACCTTATCTTTAAGATATGCTACGATTTTCAAGATTGATCTCAAAAGTTATATTGCCATTTAGATTACTCAGTTTTGTTTCTCCAGACTTTACTCTCGAAAATACTCGTTCAACCAGGGCATTATACTGATAAGTAAGCTGTTCATTTTCAATGTAATCTCAGTGAGGTCAATGATCCTGGGCTCGCCAGCAGCCTTCATGACAGTTATTGCCTTGGCCCAAAATGATGATCCAGATGTTGGAATTTGTCCTTCACAAATGTTGGCCCATCACTTGTTAACAGTAGACGACGCATACTTTAAATTTCACTAAGCTTGTGTTGGTCAGCTAGAACTAATGGAAGTTCTGAAATTGGTGGCCGTGTGTGGCCAAAGCATAATATGCTAGGTGACAGATTTTTCACCATTTTGAAAGTGTCAGCATTCCTTAGAATACGAGAAAGAAGCTCTTTGCAAGCTTTCACTAAAATTTATGGCATCGTTCTTGAACATTTTGAAGACATTCCTGGTTTATAGAATTGTTTTGTCTGTTAGTGGCCTGAAGTGTAGAAAATTTGTAACCAAAATCCACTTTTTCCAGGGGGCAGATAAATGGAATTGAAGTCTAAATCAACATCAAGCTTTGCATGATCAGGATGCACGATTCTTCCGAGTATTCCATGAGTGAAGTTTTCTAACTCAGTGAGAAAGCCACACTGATTTGCTTCATCTTTTTTATAAGGTCAAGTCATCCTTTCAAAATCATTTATGATTGTTTTGAGGAATGTGAAATATAGGTTATTGTCAGGATCAGAGTACATTGAAAATAATTGCCTTTCAACATACTTATCACAAGAGGAAGAAGCGATTTGGTAATGAGTTGATGAAGAATGCCAGTAATCTAACAGCCGCTCTACACTATTGTTCTTTACCAACCATCGTGTTCCTGACAAATGTATCAACTGTAAGGGATCTTTCCCTTCATTTATATGTCTGTAAATCTCTAGATAATTTTATCCCCTGAATGAAGATCTATGGAACGAACTGTAGCTCTTTCTGGTCAAAAAGTCAATACTAGAAGGTAATTCGTCAGATACATGAGAACAGACCAAATGCAAGAAATGACGTGTATTTGATAAGAAACAAAGAAGGAATATCCTTCATCACAGTGTAAACTGAGAGATGAAGTCCGCACAGAGTTGATGTTCCGACCGTGCAAGACGCTGCTTCACATCATCTCCAATATAACCAAAATAATCTTTGAGGTGTTGATGCAAGGATTCAGAGGTAATGTTCTGACTGAAATTAGTCCCATAACCAGAGGTAAAATCCTATTGTGTTTGGTTTTATAATATCGAACACAGACAACCAAATGTTCTTCACAAGCAATATATGTCTACTCATCTATAAATGGATTATTGGTGGTCCATCACCACATATTGGTACTTTCCATCAAATAGTTAAGTACTATCCTTTCATGAGGATGGTGTGCTTGTAAAGACATTACACGGGTATGTCTTTGCATGCAATGTCTTAACTGAATGAAGAGCAATTAAGGTTGGGAGATCTATCGTCCTTGGGAAGGATTACCTTACCTTGCGGTTACTTTTTCTTTCACAGGTTCCAAGGATTAACGTCCACAGGGCCCGGTCTCTGAACAGGGCCTCCATTCATGGTCTGGTCAACTAAGCAGTTTACATTATAAACCCATAAGTTATTGTCAATAAGTCAATAAGATAGTCAATAAGTTATTGACTATCTTATCATCAGTAGGTCAAATTAGCCCAATTTATTTTTTGATTAGCCCAAACAGTCACAAATAGCGAGATTAAAAATTTAGCACAAAGCGTTCAAAGTCCCAATTCGCTACTTGTAGCCCAATCTGGCAACATTGCGTATGAGTGTTCTCTTCTCCTACCACCCCATTTTATTATTTACGTTGTAAACTTTATTATACAAGGTTACACAGTTACATATCTGATTGGTTACAAAAAGTGGACATAAAGGGAAGTTTGTTTTTTTAGAGTGTGTAGATTTCTTCGAACTCCTTCGACGCCAGGCAGGAACTGTGGATGCAACGGGCATTCCCCATCTCGATCGCTACTAAGCGCCTCCAGAAGGGGCGCTTCCATGCCCCCTCTGGATCGCTGGAAGAGAAAACTTGCCACTCTAGGGTCTCATATAGTGTCAATGAGCCTGGAACTAAGATCATTAAGAAACCTCCTTACATTCTTTCCCCAAGGACCGAGGGGTGTCAGATCCTATTGGATGGAAGTTGTTCCGTGGTTCTATTTCCCTGTACTTGGTATACTTGTCTTCTTCTCTGTGTGTGTCGTCGCAGCTCCTGCTTGGCCGAAAGAGAGGTTGATGTATATGGTTGCCAGGCTGATACGCACTTATAGTCCGACGCCAATTGTCTGCCATTTTTCCAAGGGCGCAGTGTGATTCCATCTGGTCGGCCAGCAAAGCTAACAGAGTTACGGTTAAATAGATTGTGACGTTCTCTCTCTCAGCTGGACACTGGGCAGAGGCAAGACTCCTCTTTAGAGGAGTCTTGCCTCTGGTAGGAGGCAAAACTCCTCACTAAAGAGGCATTTAGTGAGAAGATATAAAGCCTCGTGGGCGTCGATATCACCCATCCTGTCTTCCATCCTCCTGAGGTCTGTGATTTTCTTATCGAGGATCTCCTCATTGGCGTTAGACCCGAGGGAGGATCCAAGGAGGGTGCTGTTAACAGTCTAAATATATCCATCAATCAGTCTATCTATTTTTCTATAAATAAATCATTCTATAAACCAATCTTTCTATCCAGATATCAATCTACCCAGTTATTCATCCATTTATCCCATACATCTTTCCATCCATCTAATAATCCATATATCTATCCAACCATTTATCTTCTAATTGCCTATCTTTGTCAGTGTATCTCTTATTCTGTTTTTGTCTGCCTCTGTTCATCATTCCATCCATCTGTCTATCGTGCATCTATCCGTTCATCTAGCTATACATATATCTATCCATCCATCTATTTACTAATTGCTTAGCTGTGTCTCTTTCAGTCATATTCTGTCTTTGTCGATTTCTGTCTGACTCTCTCTCTCTCTCTTTGTCTGATTGTCTGTCTCGGTCTCTGTGTCTGTCTCTCTGTACCTATCTGTTTGTGTCTCTCTCTTATCTGTACGTAAAGGGAAGAATGTCTGTCTGTCAGCTCGCCAGTCTCTCAAAAGATAGAGACTAGACCCTTGGAGTCTCACCGAACTTAACAGAGAATGGTCTAGGGTATGGGATGAACAAAGGCTGGTCTGCGTCGCTAGAACACGACACAGCGTGCCAGAGTCACATTCAGACACTATATAGCTAAATATTTTTAAAACAATTATTAAACAGAAATTTCCTGCTATCCATACTTTGCCCGTAGACACATAAACCTAATGAACCTCTCACAGGTCTAAACAGTTTCTCCAGCTCCTCTCACCGGTCACCTCCCACACACCAATGGTAAACAACTATATTGTTTTACTAAGAAGAGTACCCGGCGTTGCCTGGGTCTGTCTGTCTCTCTCCTGTCTGTTGATCAATCTATCCATCCATTAAAAAAACTAAGACAATAAAAATTAAGACAATGAAAATATTCAAATTTAAAGGGAAAATTACATACACTGTTGAAAGTATAACATGGAAAGGGCAAATACCGTAAGTGGATGAACAGTGGAGCTAAGGACTTTCATCTCATTTTCGTGATTCAGATGTTGAGATGTAGTTGATGAGGATTGTAGGTCAGAACAGTGAAATTTGTCAGGATGTTGCTCATGTCTTCACAGTGATCCCTAATGGGGGAGGAGGCAACATGCCTGAGGGGCAAAGCTTTGTAGTGAGAGATACGCACATGCTCCCAGACACGGTGGTGAGAGATACCCACATGCTCCCAGGCACGGTAGTGAGAGATACCCACATGCTCCCAGACACTGTGGTGAGAGATACCCACATGCTCCCAGACACTGTGGTGAGAGATACCCACATGCTCCCAGGCACGGTAGTGAGAGATACCCACATGCTCCCAGACACTGTGGTGAGAGATACCCACATGCTCCCAGACACGGTGGTGAGAGATACCCACATGCTCCCAGGCACGGTAGTGAGAGATACCCACATGCTCCCAGACACTGTGGTGAGAGATACCCACATGCTCACAGACACGGTGGTGAGAAATACCCACATGCTCCCAGACACTGTGGTGAGAGATACCCACATGCTCCCAGACACTGTGGTGAGAGATACCCACATGCTCCC